>NC_053156.1:1294814-1315951 GCF_016835505.1 Polypterus senegalus | reverse complement strand
CTGATTCTGATATTTAAGTATTAAATAAATGTGTGTGAAAAAATGTATCAGATAAAAGTGAAGTTGCTAAAATAATAGAGATAAAGTTTAAATTAAAGGTTCCTACATCACGTGACTGTTCTAGATGATAAAGATTTCAATTTGAAAAAAAAAACCCTAAAAAAGAAATTTCAGCCTGAAATTTCTTTCTACAATTAAAATGCAATTTGAAATATTGTCTTATTTATTCTGTTAGTTTCAGATTCAAAAAATTATTTTAATTATAGCTATTCATAAAGTTTTTCTTGAATTTTTAAACTTTTTCCCCTCTTTTAACAAGCATTAGATTTTTAAGGGTTGTAATCAAAGTTAAAACCCCCTCTGCTCTCCTTTGATATGGACTAAATTGGAAAAAGACTGGTTTAATTTTAAATAGCAGATACTAAAATATATTGGCATCTCTTTTCAGGCTAAGACGGGTTACCATTAACATAATATGCAGATTCAGAGTGTGCAACCTGGAGAAAAGGTAAAGGCCATACCAAAACTTCACGAAGTGACCAGATCTAACTCAGTTTCCTGCAACTTGATGCAGCATTGTAATTGCTCCATTTGGCTGTCCAAGACAAATATCCTCTATAAACTTGAATCATGATTAACTATACACCAACAACTATAAAACTGGTGAGTTTGCATTGAAAAATTGACAAACAAAGGTGGTCCTTTCAAAACCATAAAGTTGAATCTGTTTTTTGCTAAATTTGCCAATCCACACGTTGAACCTTCTTCCACCTAATTTTGCACAGGTTCCCTCTTTGTACAGGAGTGGGGTATATTTCTTGATAGGAACTTTAATTAGGGATCACATCTGCTTTATTATAAAATTGACCATATGACCATTTTGGATATTGTTTGAAAAAGATGTTCCGTGGAAGATTTAGTCAATGCTTCTGGCCAGGGACAAAATGTTTCCCTGAAATTTATTAAGTGGCCAGTGGAAGTGGCAGCAATGTTCCGTGCTAGAAAAATCAAATGTTTAGTTCTGTTGTGACATTCATTTTTGCCTCATTAAAAACCATTGCTTCCCGTATAAATTACAGGGGTTCTCAGTTTTCACAATAAATTAAATTTTTAACAACAGAACATACTTTAAAATTTTAGTGATTAAAAACTTCAAATTCCCTTTTTAATGAGCAAAAATTTTAGAATTTCTATTTGTTTTGCAAAAACTATCACTTTCTACAATCGTTCCTACAATAGTCATCTGTAAAATTTGGGTGTGGTATTAGACAGTTTCTAAGCAGATTTTTCATTATAAAATAATTTCTTTCAGCTAGGGTTTTGAAGATAAAGCCCCTTTTTTCTTTCAATGATTTCAAAAAGTAATTCAGACAGTTATCTCCAACTGTTTAGACTTTTGCAATTCCTGTATATGGATGTCGCGTCAGTTCTCTCTTCAATGTTTCAGTTGGTCCAAAACACTGCTACTCAACTTTTAACTGGCAGAAGAAAGTATAATGATATATCATAAGAACATTAGAACAATCTAGATGAGAATAGGCCATTCAAGCCTAACAAAGCTCACCAGTACTATCCACTTAATTCTTCTAAAGAAAACATCATCTAGTTTTGAAAGTTCTTACTGTCTACCACGCTTCTTGATAGCTTATTCCAAATGTCTAAGATTCTCTGTGTAAAGAAGAACTTCCTAATGTTTACCATTTACAAGGTTCCAACTGTGTCCCTTTGTTCTTGATGAACTCATTTTAAAATAGCAGTCTCAATCCACTTTACTAAATTCCTTCATAATTTTGCACACTTCAGTAATGTCACTTCTTGATCTTTTGCTTAAACTGAAAGGCTCGGCTTTTTAATCTTACTCCTCCTACAGCCTGAAATCAGCCTTCGCTCTCCTCTGGACCTTTTCTAGCACTGCTATGTCTTTTTTGTAGCCTGGAGACCAAAACTGCACATAGAGCTCCAGGGGCCTCATGTATAAATGGTGCGTCGCACAGAAATAGTTAAGCGTGAAGACGTTTCCATACTCAGATTCGATGTATAAAACCTAAACTTGCCGTAAACCACGCACATTTCACGTTACCTCCTACCCTGTCGTACACAAGTTCTGCACTTGGTTTTGCACACTGGCAGCACCAGCGTCAAAGCAGTGCTATTGTTCCTATTGGTTACCCTTTCTTTCTTAGGTCCACATTCTGGCGACTTTATAAATACACTGAAACTAACTGCATATTGTTTATTAGTGTAATGCATCTGATTGTAATTAACCTGTAACAATATAATAGTCAGGAATAACCATAGTATTCCAAATACCACAGCTGCTTTAGCATTATTAGAGTCCACATTCCTACCACGCTTTTATAAATACACTGAAACTAGCAATATTGTTTATTAGTGTAATGCATCTGATTGTAATTAACCTGTAACAATATAATAGTCCAGGGAATAACCATAGTATTCAAAATACCATAGCTGCTTTAGCATTGTTACTGTCACTGCACCTTCTTTTTCTTCTTTCAGCTGCTCCCGTTAAGGGTTGCATGACGGATCATTTTTTTCCATATTACTCTCCTGCACCACTCCAGTATTTATATCACTGTATCTGAGTGGGAATCATAGCAGCGCTGATTGGAAGAAAATTATCGGGATACAGCATCAAGCACACACTGCCTCAGCGCAAAGCCTTAGAACTTTCCTGTCACCGGACCTCACGGTTCAGAAACAGTTTCATCCCAAGAACTTTAAAAGCATTTATCAAGTTACTCCTTGCTAGAACTGTTGTACTTATAAGTACAATCACCTCACTGTAAACTTGTACTACAGTTATAATATTGCACAACCTAGCCACTTTATAAAGGCGTATTTACATATGATGACAATATCATTTTAAGATGAAATGCATCAAAATATTTGATTATATTATACAGGTAAAACTTTAACTTCATTTAAATAATCTGTATTGTTAAGAATTAAACATGTGAGGACCACGGTGCTGCAGCTAGCAAGTTCACGTATTGTTCCTGCCTTGTGCTGTATTCTTGCTGGGCTGTACGACACTGGAAGGATACATGGATAGAATCGATATTTCAATGTTCCTTAAAAGTTTTGAAGAATTATTGTTGTAAACTTACAGGTGTCTTAATGTCTATTACAGAACTGATTGTGTGGCAATTGGGTATTTGGAGAAAAGAAAAGTAAGAACAGGAATTGGAGGTTAGTACGTTTGAAGAGACAGTACTGCTGCAATAATTTCATCGAAGGTCACCTTACAATCACTGTCCACCATGTTCCATGTTTAATAACATGCATTCATTCCATATCATCATGAAAAGATATCACATATACATCTCAGTATTTTTAATTATTCACAGAGCTGTAATATATGAATGTAATGGATTCTGTGTCCTGTCGGAGAAAGCGGCCTGAAACAGCAGTGATTCACACATAGAGCACATAGAAGATAAAATAAAAACAAGCATTTAACATGCTACTTTGATTCTGATGGGATTTGAGAAACTAGTAAATTAAACGATTTTAAGATGAAGTTTATGATGTTCTACTTTAATGACAAAATAAACTACGTGATTAAAGTGGAAATTTCGAGATTAAAGTTGACATTTGTGCTTTTTCCCACTGTGTGCCTATTTTTTCTCTGTACCTAATAAGCTTTCATATGACACTCAGGCGATGGGCTACAACTCACCTTTTAATGGCGACTTTGATATCCTTGGTATTAATATCTATCTATCTATCTATCTATCTATCTATCTATCTATCTATCTATCTATCTGTGAAACTTCTTTTATTTCGGGCCAATGACTTTGTAAACTTGAGCTTTCAAGTTTCTCCAGACACTCTGTCACTCGATCAACTTCCTTTTGTTGTTTATACACTGTTTAAACAACAAATAGTACGTTTTCTTTGCCTCCACTTGGTATTTGCTGAAATTTTTATATTTTCCCGTGCTTTTCCCATTGTCTTTTCACAGAAGGCTGAGCTTAAGGGCTATTTATATTGATTTGCATTATTCATAGAGGCATAATTTTGGGAGGAGTTGGGCGGGACAGCAGGCGCTGCGTTGCACTTTTCGCTAATTGGGTTATGTGCAGAAGACGTGGAAGTTTGCATACACAGATTCCTGCATCTGGATTTTTCTGTACATCGCATTCCTCCATTTTGTACCATGTTATACTGTGAGTTCTCATCGGTGTTACACATGAGGCCCCAGATGGGGTTTTATCAGTGCATTATAAACCCTCAACATGGCGTCTTTGGACTTGTACTCCACACCTGTGCTATAACCTAACTTTCAATAGTTGCTTCTTAATGGCTTCTGAACACTTTCGGGAAGTTGATAGTGTTGAGTCCACTCGACTACTAAATCCTACTCATAAGGTGTACTTTTCAATTTTCAGACCTCCCATTGTGTATTCAAACCTAACATTTTTACTTTCATGTGTAATACTTTACATTTACTGACATTAAATTATATCTTCCACAAATCTGCCCAAGAATGTTTGCTGTCCAAATCCCTCAGTAATTACTTAACGATACCAAATTATTAGCCAATCCACCTCTCTTGGTATCATCTGCAAACTTAACCACTGTTACTTCATTCCTATTTCAATCATTTATATATTAAAAACACAGCGGCCCTAAAACTGACCCCTGTGGATATGACCTATGTGAATGTCACCTATTTGAGCCTCACTTCACTGGCTTCAGTTAAATTTAGAGTTGATTTTTAAATTTTTGAATTGTTTTTAAAATTTGAATGGTTAGTGCCATCATATTTTGTAGAAGTTTTGCAGGTTCATAATTCTATTAGAGTCCTTAGGGTCAGCCATCTCATTTCACTGGATGTTCCAAGGTCTAGGCTCAAAAGCGGAGGGACAAGGCATTTTTGGTAGCTACTCCTTCCTTTGGAGCAATATTTCTTCTTATATTAGAACTGCACAGTCTGTCAATCTTTTTAAAATCTTCTTAAGACCCATCTCTTTGATTTGGCATTTAACTTAAGTTGAGTTAGTTTCTCAACTATTGTTTTTAATTGTATTTATTTTTAATTGTGCTAATTAAATGCAAAATTAATTCATTATTTGCTCTATTTTTTATATGTTTGTTAATTATATGTCATATCTGTTCACAATTTGGCTTGACTATGTTGCTTTTAGATATGCTTTCAAATAAATTTGACTTTGGCTTTGATATAGAACCACAATACAAATAGATTAAGATCCACTGCACTATTCTAATTGTTGAGCTGGCTGACATCCTGATACGTTAAGAAATGTAAGGTTAGAGAAATCTTCTTACAAATTTTTAAGCCGTAGATAATTCTAAGTAGATTATGATATGGGTATACGCTCCTAATGGTAAATGGTGTCGTGCTGTGTTCTGGGATTTTTCTTATACAGTGGTGTGAAAAACTATTTGCCCCTTCCTCATTTCTTATTCTTTTGCATGTCTGCACACAAAATGTTTCTGATCATCAAACACATTTAACCATTAGTCAAATATAACACAAGTAAACACAAAATGCAGTTTTAAATGATGGTTTTATTATTTAGGGAGAAAAAAATCCAAACCTACATGGCCCTGTGTGAAAAAGTAATTGCCCCTTGTTAAAAATAACCTAACTGTGGTGTATCACACCTGAGTTCAATTTCCGTAGCCCTCCCAGGCCTGATTACTGCCACACCTGTTTCAATCAAGAAATCACTTAAATAGGAGCTGCCTGACACAGAGAAGTAGACCAAAAGCACCTCAAAAGCTAGACATCATGCCAAGATCCAAAGAAATTCAGGAACAAATGAGAACAGAAGTAGTTGAGATCTATCAGTCTGGTAAAGGTTATAAAGCCATTTCTAAAGCTTTGGGACTCCAGCGAACCACAGTGAGAGCCATTATCCACAAATGGCAAAAACATGGAACAGTGGTGAACCTTCCCAGGAGTGGCGGCCGACCAAAATTACCCCAAGAGCGCAGAGCGACTCATCCGAGAGGTCACAAAAGACCCCAGGACAGCGTCTAAAGAACTGCAGGCCTCACTTGCCTCTTAATTAAGGTCAGTTCACGACTCCACCATAAGAAAGAGACTGGGCAAAACGGCCTGCATGGCAGATTTCCAAGATGCAAACCACTGTTAAGCAAAAGAACATTAGGGCTCGTCTCAATTTTGCTAAGAAACATCTCAATGATTGCCAAGACTTTTGGGAAAATACCTTGTGGACTGATGAGACAAAAGTTGAACTTTTGGAAGGCAAATGTCCGTTACATCTGGCGTAAAAGGAACACAGCATTTCAGAAAAAGAACATCATACCAACAGTAAAATATGGTGGTGGTAGTGTGTGATGGTCTGGGGTTGTTTTGCTGCTTCAGGACCTGGAAGGCTTGCTGTGATAGATGGAACCATGAATTCTACTGTCTACCAAAAAATCCTGAAGGAGAATGTCCGGCCATCTGTTCGTCAACTCAAGCTGAAGCGATCTTGGGTGCTGCAACAGGACAATGACCCAAAACACCAGCAAATCCACCTCTGAATGGCTGAAGAAAAACAAAATGAAGACTTTGGAGTGGCCTAGTCAAAGTCCTGACCTGAATCCAATTGAGATGCTATGGCCTTACCATAAAAGGCGTTCATGCTAGAAAACCCTCAAATAAAGCTGAATTACAACAATTCTGCAAAGATGAGTGGGCCAAAATTCCTCCAGAGCTGTAAAAGACTCATTGCAAGTTATCGCAAATGCTTGATTGCAGTTATTGCTGCTAAGGGTGGCCCAACCAGTTATTAGGTTCAGGGGCAATTACTTTTCACACAGGGCCATGTAGGTTTGGATTTTTTTTTCTCCCTAAATAATAAAAACCATCATTTAAAAACTGCATTTTGTGTTTACTTGTGTTATATTTGACTAATGGTTAAATGTGTTTGATGATCAAAAGCTTATTGTGTGATAAACATGCACAAATAAGAAATCAAGGAAGGGGCAAATAGTTTTTCACACCACTGTAAATGAAGACAGACATTTTGAGGTATGGTTTTTATACTCCCTAATCATGGTGCTGAAGCAGGTTGCTTGTTGATTAACACATGCAAGTAAGAATAATGGCCCTACAAACCCTTAATATGTGTGGTGGCTTTACTGTGTATTAGATGTGATGCACAATAATGTTTACTTATATAAAATATAATAAAGAATATGAAACCTACTGCCATCTGCTTCACTTTTTATCATTTCTGTAAAATGAGTTTGCATTGTTTTGTGAGATTCTTGCTTCAGTGATTCCAAACCCGCTGTTACTGTGCACTAGGTACTCTTTACTTGCAAATCCTGACACAATAACAACATTTATTTATATAGCACATTTTGTACAAAGAATGCAACTCAAAGTGCTTTATAAGGAGTCAAAGAGAATATGATTAGGCAAGAATATAACAGAATAAGTAACAAAAATCTAAGATCTTTAAAAAGTGTACATATCAAGTAGAAAAGTAGAGTCACATGATAAAGGTCTCTAAAAAATGAGTCTGGTGATAAGTCATATGCCAAGAGAACAGAAAAAAAAAAAACTCCATTTGAGGCTGGAGAAAAAAAAACCCAAAATCTTCAGGGTTCCAATGCCAAAAACCTAGCTCCCAAATTTCTACCTAGCGTAAATGTTCTTCATATGATAAGATGTAATACGCTGCTGGCCTAAGATCATCTGCTAGGTTTTTAAAATGGTGCTCAAAAAATTCAAGAATGAGTAGCATTCCCCATGAAGACTGGTTTGATCCTTGATATTTTCCCACTTTCATCTAGAGAAGGTACTATACATCAGAATAATTTCTGTCAGGTTCTTCAACAGGTTCTGTTCTGTGCTTCTACCCCTTAGCTGTCTGGACTCTGAACTTGTGTTGCCCTTGCCCTTAGTTTCATGTCTAGTGTTTTATTTATATACTGGTACATTTTTTGTAATTGTTACTACTATCTTTTATTATTAGTTGTTGTTATTATTTATTATTTGCTACAGTACCTGGTAAAGACTTGGTATTTATAATAAAATATTTACTCTCTTGTTCATGACTTTCAGCTCCTTTCCTCTGTATTGTGTGTTGTTTCTTCACAAGGTATTCCCCCTAAAGCCTGCTTCTCAGACTCTGTTATTATTTTTGAAGTATCTTTCTCTCATACTGTCTGCTTTTATACTTTCCGTCTTTGAAAACAACTGTCTCAGCATGCATATTTAGTCCTCCTCATGTGTCTTATACTCACAGTTTCTCTCTTGTCACCAAAAGCCAAACTGATAAATCACACAAAACCAAACTAACCAATTAGATTGCTCTGAGTGACTGGAAACAATGTTTTTATTATATAGTGATTATTGCTCTTGCCAGACAGACACACTGACATTATCCATTTTGCCAGGCTGGAACCTAAGTCCTCACTTAGCGAGCTTTCAGACGCTGTTATTGCTACCTAAAAAGTCTCAGCTTACCTGATAGGGCCACTCATTTTGAATGCAGCTTTGCACCTTATTTGATAAGGTGATTAATACCAGACCTTGTAACATCTCAGGGATGTCTCTTGGAATCATATTGGGTGCCCCAAGTTCTGAACAAACGCCCATAAATCAAAGATGAGCAATATTGATGGACAGAACTTTGCACCAGTGGTCAACCAAGAGGATGGACAGGAAGAAAATGACAAGTCCCTTATTAATTCTTTTAAAAACACAAAATATACCCTAACTAGCTGCTCTTCTCATGAATCTACAACTCAACCTGGCCATCTCTGGCTGTTCATAACCAGAACCCATAGTTGATAGAGTGTGGCCAAAACAGAGGTTGAATCAATCCGTTTACTCCAGCGGGTAGCTGTGATGAACTGAAAGGTGGGATACTTGTCTGTACTGGAGTTTAAACTAGGCTGGTATTAGTTCAGCCTTGCTGAGGGACAGCAAGAGCACAAGCAAGAGCGACAAAAAGTGTACTTAAACCACATATTCACCTTGTAAATGATGGTAGCTGACTGATCACCAGCTGACCTAGCAGACATAATTTTGCTAGCTACTGAACACACTATGTGTGTAAAATCCTCAAGAAAATCTGCAGCACTGCCCACAACCAGAAGTTGTAAACCAATAGTGAAGAAGTAGACACAATCCAGATCAAAAAAAGCATACTGAAAATTCCTCCTGTGTCTGGAGAAAGCCAGCCAGGAAATGAACAAAGCATAGCTCACATCAAAAATAAGTATTACTTAGAGAAGATAGATAGATAGATACTTTATTAATCCCAAGGGGAAATTCACGAGAACCATCATTTAATAATAATTTAATAGATAAGAGAAAGCCAGGTAATGTATTATGGTATTGATGTAACTCTTACTAAAGATTATAATCTTAAAAAGGATAAGTTCAAGCCCCGTGTTATAAATTTCTTTCTAAACCAGTCAGAAAATGCAGTATCTAAAAGTGTGAGACATCTATATATATACTGTGTACAGTATATATATTAGTGGTGGCTGGTGAAAGAAATTTGGCGGGTATAGTTTTGGAGGGGGGAGGACTGAAGCTGCACTTATCTATTATATAGTGCCTTTCACACCTATCTATCTATGATATAGTTCCTTTTACATTTATTTATTATATAGTGCCTTTCATATCTATCTGTCTATCTATTTATCTGGTCATTCCACATGCTCTTGTGGTCCTCTTCATAGTGTCAATGCAAATCTTGAACTCTCCAGTACCTGACCCATAGGACAAAACCAAACTAAAATGTATTATACCCTTCTTACCACCATGCTGCCCAATCTCATTCCAGCTTTCTCATTTTTATTGTGCTCCAAAACTTCAGTCCATGACATCCACAGTCCCCTTATTCTTCCCATCACTTGCCCTATAGATGTGGAAAGGAACAGGTATACTTGCCATCCAAATTTTATACTACATCAGTCTCTAAATTGCTCAATCCTTTGTCAACTTTCCTAGTTCGCCATTCTGCCAAAACCCAATATATCTGCACCTCCATCTCTGTATTCTTCTAATAACTTGGACTTCCTTCTGTCCTATAACACATCCATTGAATAAGTCAATTCAAATCTTATTCTGCCTCTGCTAATAGAGTGCCCAGGCCATGGCCATTCCCACTGTATTCCATAAATCTACATCATACAATCACTAGTCCTCTGATTTTTTTCAAGTCTTGCATCCCAGTTTATCATTTAGCATACCCACTGAGTCATGCCCACCCAAATGTTATTCTAATTTTTGTCTGTTTAATTTTATTTTTGTTCTGATTTTATTGAAATTTGCACTGGCAATCGGTCCATTGCCAGTTCGAATCCCGTAAACGCCAAAAGTGACTCTACTTCGTTGGGCCCTTGAGCAAGGCCCTTAATCTGCAATTGCTCCATCCTGGGTATGATGTTAATCTGCATCCAGCCCTGCATGTAGGTCCTCCAACCTGCAGGGAAAAAACTTGGGGGTTGGTGGCAGATTTGGATTGGCACTCCAGCCACCATAAAAAACCTCACACTGTTCCATTCCATCTGAACTAGTGTAGTGCAGAGGTGTCACCTGCTGCATGGCTGCAGTCAGGTCCTAATCAGGGATCCTGAGTTGGTTTGTCATGTGGTGAGTGCAGCAATGCGCTTTATCAGTGTGTGCTCTTAACCTCTCTCTCTCTCTAATTTTATTCTGCCCAGTCTTATGCAAGTTTGCCAGGCTTACCTCACCTGGGCACAAATTCACATTGTAAGATCCGCAGACCCCATATTAAAACATAACCCTCCACTGCCAAACTGTCTTGAACTTCACGCACAGGACAAGTCCAATCTATGATACCTGCTGTTTATTTCCTTGAACATAAATTTTGCCCTCCTTTCCTTCAGGCCTCAAAGTGTTTTGATTATTATTTCACTAAGCCTGCCCAAAAAATTTAGCCTCATACTATTATCTAAATCAGTGTTTCCCAACTTTTCCTATAGTGGCACACTTTTTGTAACCAAAATCATCCAAAGGCACACCACTATTTTATTAACCACAAACACATATACAGTATATTTCATGTACTTGCTCAACTGCCTGAAGGGGCAGAACTACCAGAGAAGCCGGTAAAAAAAAGAGCTTTGAGATGAGTGTTTGCAGACACGGCAGATAGTGGGCACTTTGGTGGCATCTCTAAGCTACTTCGCCCCTTTGCCTAACCCTCTCTGTCTTAAAGGCAACTTCTGTGTCCACTATTCACCAGGCCTGTGTGGCTCACTGGCAAACACACACCCATGGCAGATGGACTCTAGCAGCCAGGAGACATTTCCAAAGCCCCCTACCCGAGGCCACCAACAAAACCAGGGCTGTGCCTCGCGTGGTCGGGAGGAGGCACCAGCCCTCCTCCGTCCCGTCAGGCGTCATATATATATATATATATATATATATATATATATATATATATATATATATATATATATATATATATATACTAATAAAAGGCAAAACCCTCACTCACTGACTCACTCACTCATTCACTCACTCACTCACGCACTCACTCACTCACTCACTGACTCATCACTAATTCTCCAACTTCCCGTGTGGGTGGAAGGCTGAAATTTGGCAGGTTCATTCCTTACAGCTTCCTTACAAAAGTTGGGCAGGTTTCATTTCGAAATTCTACGCGTAATGGTCATAACTGGAAGCTGTTTTTCTCCATTTACTGTAATGGAGATGAGCTTGAACGCCGTGGGCGGAGTTTCGTGTGACATCATCACGCCTCACGTAATCACGCAGTACATAGAAAACCAGGAAGACCTCCAAAAGCGCTGAAAGAAAACATGCATTATATAATTGAGAAGGCAGCTAAACAATAAGAAACGAAGGTGACATATACAACCATATTCATGAGTTCTGCTACTTCGGAAACAAAGCACGATGTAAACCTACACTTTAAATTAAGTTCATAGACAGGCTGCTGGCGTTTGTAATTTAGTGCCTGCCCATATAAGGTCCGTCCGTCGGCAATCCAATAGCAAACTCCCACTAAATATTCACGGGTTAAGGACTGTGCTTATGCAGAGGAAGATGAGATGGTCAGCGTGGTGTTTGGCACAAACTCAGCGAAACTGCGAAAGTTTTAAGTGCCAGGACTAAGGTAACATTAAATACAGCCATGGACATAGCACGAGATGGCACCAGCACAACTGGGAACTTCGATGCATGTACACCGAGCGCTCACGTGAACTGACGCAGTGCACAGATAAAAGCAACAGTTCCAAAGAGCACTGAAAAAAAACCGAATTACACAATTGAAAAGGCAGCAAAAAATATGAAGCGCCTGATACATACAAGCATATTCATAAATGCTGCTACTGTGGAAACAAAGCACACGGTGGAAAAGTCAATGTCCCGCTAAAGGAAGACAGTGTAAAAAAAAAACCCGTGCATGCAGTGTGTCAGGTCTCAGAAAAAGAAGAAGACGAGCTGTTTATTGATGCAGTAAGAAACGAATCGATGAATGAAACCTGTCATCTTTACAACGATTGACAAACACGGAATGTAACTTGAACACAACACATTCTACAAATACGAACCTGATTGAAAGAAATAATGATAATCAAATCATTGATGACAGCAACACTCAGTAACACTCACAAAACAAATACTGTATATTGACAGTCATGTTACGTTATTTTTAAAATGTTCCCTTTTCTTTTCTAGCTTTTTAACACACTACTTCTCCACTGCGATCGCGGGTATATATATATGTATATATATATCCCGATCTACATACTCGAATAATGGATACTTTATTCGCCATCAATGATTGTTTTGGTAAAGCCATACTCAGTGTATTCATTAGATGAACGGTAAAAAGTAAGAGCGAGGGAGGATGACTTATTGAGGCATGCAGGCTGTAGGGCGTCAACTCTATCTGAATTGCACGATCACATTTGAAAAATATATCTTTTCAAGTTCTATTTAGTCCATATGTGTCAAACTCAAGGGCCGCGGGCCACATCCGGCCGGCGTTTTTATTATATCCAGCCCGCGAGATCATTTTATATACTGTATTATTGTTATTAATGGCCCGGGTATATGAAGCGCTGGTAACACAATAAACTACAGATCCCATAATGCAGCGCTTCAGCTGCCTTGCCGAACACTTACCGCGTAATCAAGTCTAGCTTATGATGCTGCAAGTTATTGCGAAGCTAGCTCACACACGATGCTGAAGAGAAAAGTTGATTCTGAAAATAGAGCCTTTAAAACCGATGGGAGGCTGAGTATATGTTTACTGAACCCGTGTGTCTCATTTGTGGAGCTAATGTGGCTGTAATTACAGAATTTAATCTAAGACGGCACTATGAGACAAAACATCAGGGAGTTCTGTGTTGTGGAGATTCTCAGGATGGATTGCAGGTGCTCATCAGTGAGGCTGAAAGACCTGAATGCAATGCAGAAGATACAGAAAGCAGAAGAATTAAATAAGAATCTGACACTTCAGCGGACGTTTTACCGTGCACAATCACAAAGTGATTTCAAGTGAAGTTGCTTTTATGGGAGACACAAATGCACCAGTGCAACTTTCCCTGTTGCCAAGTAATGTTAAACCAAGTCGTCACTCACGGTGTTCCCAAATCGCACTTTGCTGATAAACCGGCACTGAGATTGCACGACGCTTTGGTGACTTTGAAGAACAAAAAAAGTCCATCTACATGCGGCTCGAACCTTGTGCATGTTTGGTAGCACATATCTGTGTGAGAAGCTCTTCTCAGTGATAAAGAATAACAAAACAGCACACAGGAGTCGCCTCACTGATGAGCACCTGCAATCCATCCTGAGAATCCCCACAACACAGAACCTCACAGCAAACATAAACGAACCTGTTGCCAAAAAAAGATGCCAGGCGTCCAGCTCTAAAATGACATATGAGCAAAGACAACTTAATGATTTGATTTGTTATTGCTGAAAGGAACACATTTTATTTATATTTCCAGGTTTTGTTATGCAGCATGTTCATATTTGAATTTGTATAATTTTGAAAGGATATATTTTTATGGAGAGCAAAATCTTTTGGGATATTTAAAATGTAAGTTTATTTTTTATATAAATTTACATAAGAGTAAAGAAATTTGAATGTTTGTTCTTTTAAGTTATTTAAGGTTTGAGTTGATTTATTCACGAATAATATTCCTGTCTGTTTTTACCATTCCTACCAAAGATATTTCTGTCGACTAAATAAAAATTCCTTCTATTTTAAATTTAAATAGAACTTGAACAAATACGATAGTTCATAATATCCACGCAGACTTGCACGTAAGAGTGGGAGTTATCCGTTTTAACAAGCAGCGTATTGCACTGATACGAAATAGCTGTGTGTGTATATATGTAGATATGTATGTATATGTATATATATGTTTATATATGTGTGTGTGTGTGTGTATGTATATATATATGTGTGTGTATATATGTGTGTGTATGTATGTATGTGTGTGTGTATGTATATGTATGTGTATATATGTAGATATATATATGTATGTATTGTCACGCACGCGCGAGTAGGAGGCCGCGGATTGATTCGACAGCACCTGGGAAACCACTCGCCGCCAGGGAATGGTGGGGTATTAACTTTCTCCCTCTGCTTCCTCATAGAAAAAAAGACCGTCCTGCACCATAGGCCTGGATTGACCGCAGTGCGATACTTCCGCCCTTCCTCCGCCATCTTGCCCTGACGTCATCCTTCCCATCCTCCCTTGCGGTCCTTCCCGGCATTCCTCCACTTCCGGCTCCTCCCCAATAAAATGGCGCGAGACGCCAGGAGTCGGCGTCGCGCATTATGAACTGTTTTGTTTATAATTTTGACCTGTTTTTGTTTGTATTTACAATATACGGGGCCGGAAAACCCCAACCCTTGCTACTGTCTCCTCGGTCCTTTACAAGTGGCGTAGCCGGCAGGATACAGAGATCCCGGAATGACGGAGGGACAGGACCTGAACACCGTGCTGCAGGGAATGAACGCCCAGCTCCAGGCCCTGCAGCAAGCGCAAGCCGCTACCACCGGGAGCTGGAGGCCACGAGGCCAGGTTAGTGGAAGCCCAACGGGCGAGACCAGACTCGCCCAGGCAGCCGCCTCCTCCTATGGTTCCGATGGGCCCTTCGGAGGACGTCGATGCCTACCTGGGCATGTTTGAGAGGACGGCCACCCGGAACGAGTGGCAGCGGTCCGAGTGGGCGTCCATCTTGGCGCCATACCTGAAGGGACCCGCGCTGCGGGCCTATTATGACCTCCCTGAGGAGGAGGCCGCTAATTACGACCTCCTCAAGCCCGAAATACTGGCCCGCTACGGCATTAGCCCGGGCCAGCAGGCGGCCGAATGGCGGAACTGGGTCTTTGACCCGAAAAGCCCTTCGCGCCCAGGCGTTCGAGTTCTGGGGCAAGATGGGCCGCTGGCTACGGCCAGAGAGCCCCGACGGGCGGAAAGTGGTCGACGGGTGGCCTGTGAAGGCCTGGTCAACGCGATGCCCAGTTCCCTCGCCCAGCAGGTCCGGGGACACGCCTATCAGAATATGTCGGGCCTCCTCGACGTCCTGGAGCGTCAGTTGGCGGTCCTCCGACTTGGGGGGTCAGAAAAGCCTGCTCGCGGGAACCGACAGGGACGGGCGGCCACCCCCGAGCCCCCTCGACGCGCTGCAGAAGCGCCAGCCAGAGCCAGAGAGAGGCCGGGTCCGCCGCGCTGTTTTAAGTGTGGCGAGACCGGCCACCTGCTGCCAAACTGCCCCCATCACATCGCCCCGGAGCCTATGGACTGCAGCTGGACATCATCGGAGAGGTATTGTACCCGCCGCATCCCTTGGCGAGTCCGAATCGGGAGTGGTGTTGCTAAATGGGCACGCCGTGGTGGCTTTGTTTGATTCCGGCAGCAACATTACCATTGTTGCTCGCCGTTTCGTCTTACCGCAACAGTGGTTAAAACAACACTTGTTGGTTACCTGTGTGCATGGGGGGACTAGGTCATATCGTTCCGCTCACTGCTATGTTACCTGGAAGGGGGAACCAATCCAAATGACGGTCGCTGTGTTACCTGACCCCCCCTTCCCAGTGATTCTGGGACAAGACTGGTCTAAAAGAATCAGCGGTAAGCCATTCGCGCTCCGGGCCTCGTTGGATCTTGTTATGAGGGGAAAAGGCACCCTCCCGCGGCCTCCACGCCGCACAAGGGCAGGCCCTATGGGCGCTGGTGTCTCGGGGACCTTTCGTGGCTACGGACCTTGACCCGGAAGATTCCGCCGGAGAAGGGACTAGCCAGGGAACTCTTCCCGGGCCCAGGCCCCAAGACCCTCTCGGCGGCCTGGACCATCAATTTCGGTCCACGCCGGCCTCCTTTAAGAGGGAGCAGTGGAATGATGACTCCCTGCGCTTTGCCGGAATGCGATCGTTCTGCCTAACAGCTCAACAGCGGACGGATCCACACCGCGGGAACCCTTCTTTGTCCTTGAGAATGATCTGTTGTACCGGTGGCTACCCATGAGGGCGAGGTGCGGAAGTTGTTGCTAATTCAGCGTACCTTCCGGGGGAGATATGCGAAGTTGGCACATGCTCACCTCCTAGGCCCACCTGGGGCGAAAAACACTGGAGAGGATTAAGCTCCGCTTTTACTGGCCTGGGATCAATGAGGAGGTCCGGCGGTTCTGTCAATCCTGTCCGAGTGCCAGACCCGCCAGATTCCTAGGAGGGACCGTGCTCCTCTAGTCCCTATTCCCCTCGTGGACATCCCCTTTGAAAGGATAGGGGTCGATTTGGTGGGACCCTGGAGCCCTCAACCCGTGGCCACAAGTATATCCTAGTCATGGTGGACTATGCCACCCGGTACCCAGAGGCGGTTCCCCTGCGCTCGCTAATACTAAAAGCATCGCGGGAACTGGTTAACTTGTTTTCACGTGGGCATACCCAAGGAGGTCCTCACGGACCAGGGTACGCCCTTCACTTGGATACGTTCAAGGAGGTAGCCAAATTACTGCAGATAAAGCACCTGAAAGCGTCAGTCTATCACCCGCAAACTGGCGGGTTGGTCGAGCGATTTAATCAGGCGCTTAAGCAGATGCTCCGCAAGGTAGTCAGCGCTGACGGCAGGAACTGGGACCAGCTCCTCCCGCTCGTGCTTTTGCCTACGGGAGGTACCCCAGGCCTCTACAGGCTTCTCCCCTTTGAATTACTATACGGCGACAACCCGGGGAATCCTCGACATCCTAAAAGAAGGCTGGGAGGCCGAGGCTCTTCCCTCCTCTAACATTTTGAGTAATGCGCAACTGCGCGACCGACTCACAAAGATCAGGCCCCTCCTAAAAGAGCACGTGACTGCGTGCGCAAGCGCGCCAGGCCGGTGTTACAACCGCAACTCCGTCCTCAGGGAGTTCCGCCCGGGGACCGAGTTATGGTGCTCGCCCCGACCTCCCACTTTCGAAGCTGCTCGCTCACTGGCAAGGGCCTTACGAGGTTAAGGAGAGAAAGGACTGCGTCGACTATTTGGTGAAACAGCCCAATGCGTCGACCGAAAGTGAGAGGATCTATCATGTCAACCTGTTAAAGCCCTGGAGATAGAGAGGAGCTCCCAGCTCCCGTAGGTCACTCTCCCTTTCGCAGCACAACTGCCCTTAACCTCGGCGAAGAGCTGACCCCCAAGCAGCGGCAGGAGTTAGCCCAAACACTCCGAGCCATCCCGAGGTAGTGGCGAGTCACCCGGCGGACGCGCTGATTGAGCCGCGATATAGTCACGGAGCCGGGTAATCGTCCGGGAGAGGCCCTACCGACTCCGGAGGCAAAGCAGCGCAGAGGTCGAACTGGAGGTGAAACGTATGTTGGACATGGACATAATTGAAGAGAGCCATAGTCCCTGGTCCAGCCCTATTGTCCTCGTCTCCAAGCCAGACGGCTCCTGGAGGTTCTGTAATGACTTTAGACGTCTGAATCAGATCTCCAAGTTCGATGCCTACCCCATGCCCCGCATTGATGACCTCCTTGGCGGCTGGAGTGCGGCTCGATATCTGACTACCCTTGACATGACAAAAGGGTATTGGCAAATTCCTTTAACGGCATCCGCAAAGGAGAAAACGGCCTTTAGCACCCCTAGCGGGCACTGGCAGTACAAGGTCCTCCCATTTGGGCTGCACGGGCCCGGCGACCTTCCAGCGTCTGGTAGATAGAGTGCTGAAGCCCCACCAGTCCTATAGTGCCGCCTACCTGGATGCGTTGTCATCTATTCCGGCACCTGGGAGGAGCATCTACTGCAGGTCGCAGCTGTCCTCCGAACACTGGCTAAAGCCGGCCTCCGCATAAACCCCGGAAGTGTTTTTTTGGATTAAAGGAGGCCAAATATTTAGGCTACCTCGTGGGACAAGGACAGGTGCGGCCACAGAGCTCCAAAGTTAAAGACATCTTAGAATGGCCCCGTCCGAGTACCAAGAAACAGGTGCAGGCTTTCTTGGGGCTTGCGGGTTACTACCGCCGGTTTGTTCCTCGCTTCTCTCGAAGAGCAGCACCCTTGACTGACCTGACAAAAGGGCGCCCCCTATCGTGGTGTGGACCGACAAAGCAGAACACGCGCTCAGTGACCTAAAGAAGGCCCTAACGTCGGCACCTGTGTTACGGACGCCCGATTTTGGGCTCCGTTTATTCTCCAGACCGGCCGGACACAGGCCTGGGTGCCGTGCTGAGCCAAAGCGTCGATGGTGTCGAGCACCCTGTGATGTACCTTAGCGGAAACTGATGGACCGGGGGACCCGGTACGCGGCAGTGGAGAGGGAGGCCTTGGCCATTAAGTGGGCAGTGACCCACCTCCGTTACTACCTGCTGGGTCGCGAATTCGCTCTGGTGACTGATCACGCTGCACTTCAGTGGATGTCCCTACACAAAGAGTCGAATCCGCGGGTCACCAGGTGGTTCCTGGACTTACAGCCGTATAAGTTCACTGTCACTTATCGGCGGGGCACCCTTCAGGCCAATGCCGATGCCCTCTCTCGTATTCCGACCTCTCGGTTAGGTCCGCCCGACCTGGCGGTCCTGGGCTAAGGGGGATCGTGTCACGCACGCTGAGTAGGAGGCAGCGGATTGATTCGACAGCACCTGGGAAACCACTGCGCCAGGGAATGGTGGGGTATTAACTTTCTCCCTCTGCTTCCTCATAGAAAGAAAGACCTTCCTGCACCATAGGCCTGGATTGACCGCGTGCGATACTTCCGCCCTTCCTCCGCCATCTTGCCCTGGCGTCATCCTTCCCATCCTCCCTTGCGGTCCTTCCCGCATTCCTCCACTTCCGGCTCCTCCCCAATAAAATGGCGCGGCGCCAGGAGTCGGCGCGCATATGAACTGTTTTGTTTATAATTTTGACCAGTTTTTTGTTTGTATTTTACAATATACGGGGCCGGAAAACCCCAACCCTTGCTACTGTCTCCTCGGTCTTTACAGTATATATGTGTATGTGTATATATGTGTATATGTATAGATATGTATATATATATGTTTATGTGTGTGTGTGTGTAAATATATATATATATATATGACAGCAACACTCATCACTCACAACAGTGACAAAACAATTACATTGACAATCATGCTAATGCTATTTTCAAAATGTTTCCTTTTCTTTTCATTGCTTCTTCAACACACTACTTCTCCGCTGCTAAGCGCTGGTATTTTGCTAGTATATATATATATATATATATCTATACTAATAAAAGGCAAAGCCCTCACTGACTGACTCACTGACTCACTGACTCATCACTAATTCTCTAACTTCCCGTATAGGTAGAAGGCTGAAATTTGTCAGGCTCATTCCTTACAGCTTACTTACAAAAGTTAAGCAGGTTTTATTTCAAATTCTACGCTAAATGGTCATAACGGTCAACAACGCCATGTTGAACTTTCTTATTTATGGCCCCATCTTCTCGAAATTTGGTAGGCGGCTTCCCTGCACTAACCCAAAACCAATGTACGTACTTATTTCGGTGGTATGATGCCACTGTCAGCCGCCATATTTAACTTTTCAACAGTCTTTGTTACTTATGGGCCCATCTTCAAGAAATTTGGTACACAGGTTCCCAACGCTAACTGAATCCTACTTACGATACATATATCGCCCATAGCCTGCAGCTCGTCATCGCGGTGAGCGGCTTTGGGTCCTCCATCCCAACGCCTCCCATGTTATTGGCTGCCTGCCTATATAAGGTCGTCCGTCGCTCCGGTCTCTACATTCCCTTCCTTGCTTTGCCACGGGATTCACATCTCCCTGCTGATAACTACAGCCTTTTTATTTAATCCACTGCTTCTCCGCTGTTTTATTGTTCATTTATTACGATTATAGTTATTGTGTAGGTATTTTAGACTTACTTTACATTGTTCAGGTACCCATTTCCTTTATCATTCCAACCGTACCCCCATTAACATGTCTATCGAGGTGATCACCATCGATCAAAGAACTGTCACTTACCGAGTGGTTTCCATGCCCGGAGATACCACCTACCTTTTCCATTCTCTTTGTTACATATTGCACGGCCATATCAGGCTCACTCTTGATATCCGGAGGAACATTGTGTCTTATGTATTGAATGACTGGGACAGGTTCAAGGTGTGGACTGATGACGGTACTGGAGATAATTATACTACGCAGGAGCACTAGAAGAGTGAAATGCTTAAGCCCTTCACCTATGGTTCTGCATGTGAGTTGATGGCTGCCACTGAATTGTTCGGTTGTCGCTTCAAGTTAAAATGGCCAAATATTTTACACCTTTCGACAACCGTCAATGCCTCTTAAACATCTTAGATTGACAGGTGACGATTTCAGTAGTGGACACTTTGATGTTTATGAATGTTTAAACTCTCAAAAGCTGGATGTGAAGTTATCGATGAAACCGGTTGTATGCTTACAACGCTTGACAGATGCGAATGTCTCTTCAACACAAGTCCTGCAAATACTGTCGTAATTGAAACAAACCATGAAACTCAAACCGATTATGACAGCAGCAATCCAAGCTGTGAGATTTGAGACAAGATTACTGTTCACATGGCCAACTGTAACTTACATGCTCAAGAGTAAGCTCAGCGCACAGCTTGGTCATATTACAACCGGAGGGCCGAACTGACAACATGGTATACAAAGAGATCCTT
>NC_053156.1:1269314-1294314 GCF_016835505.1 Polypterus senegalus | reverse complement strand
GTTTTGGGTTTTTAAAGTTTAAAATTAATCCCCAAAATTTTAAAAAAAAAAAAGGGTTTTTTTTTTTTTTAAAAAAAATTTTTTTTGGGGAAACCCCAAAAAAAAAGGGAAAAAGGGAAAAAAAAGGGGGGGAAAAAAAAATTTTTTTTTAAAAAAAAAAGGGGGCCCCCCCCTTTTTTTAATTTTCCGGGGTTTACCAAAAACTTTTTAAAAAACTTCCCAAAAAAAAATTTCCCCCCAAAAAAAAATTTTGGGGGGTTTTTTTTTTTTTTTTTAAAAAAAAAAAACCCCTTTTATAAAAAAAAATTTTTTAAAAAAACCCTTTCCTTTTTTTTTTTTTTTAAAAAAATTTCTGGGGGTTTTTAATTTTTTTAATTTAAAAAAAAAAAACCCAAAAAATTCCCCCCCAAAATTTTTTTTAAAATTAAATTTTTTCCTTAATTTAAAAAAAAGGGGGGGCCAAAAAAAAAAAGGGGGGGGGGAAACCCCCCTTTTTAAAAACCTTGTTTTTTTTTTTAAAATTTTTTTAAAAAAAAAAAAATCCCCCCCGGGAAAATTTCCAAAAAATTTTCCCAAAATTAAAAAAAACCCCCGTTTTTAAACCCTTTTAATTTTTTTTGGGGAAAAAAAAAACCCTTTTTTTCCCCCCAAAAAAAAAATTTTTTTCTTTTTTTTTTTTTTATTTCTAATTTTTAATTTTTTTTTTTTTTTTTTTTTTTTTTTTTTTTTTTTTTTTCTTTTTTTTCCCCCCCTTTTTTGTTCTTTTTGGGGGGGGGGTTTTTTTTTAAAAAAATTTTTTTTTTTTGGGTTTTGTTTTTTTTTTTTTTTTGGGGTTTTTTAAAAAGGGGGGTTTTTTTTTCCCTTTTTAAAGGGAAAAAATTTTTTTTTTTTTTTTTAAAAAAAAATTTTTTTTTTAAATTTAAAATTTTTTTTCCCCCATTTTTTTTTTTCTTTTTTTTTTAAAAAATTTTTAAAAAATTTTTAAAAAAATTTTTTTTTTTTAAAATTTTTTTTTTAAAAAATTTTAATTTTTGGGAAAAAAAGGGAAAAAAAAAATTTTTTAAATTTTTTAAAAAAAAAATTTTGGTTTCCCCCAAAAAAAACCCCCCTTTTTTTAAAAAAAAAAAAAAAGGGGGGGGTTTTTTTAAAAATTTTTTTTTTTTAAAAAAAAAAAATTTTTTTTTTAAAAAAAAAATTTTTTTAAAAAAGGGGAACCCCCCCCCCCTTTTCAAAATTTTTTTAAACCTTTTTTTGGGGTTTTTTTTTTAAATTTTCCCCCCCAAAAACCCCCCCCCCAAAAAAAATAAAAAACCAAATTTTTTTTTTTTTTTAAGTTTTTTAAAAAAAAAAAAAAAAAACCCCCCCTTTTTTTTTTAAAAATTTTTTTTTTTAAAATTTTTAAAATTTTTTAAAACCCCCCAAAATAAAAAAAAAAAATTTTTTTTAAAAAAAATTTTTTACAAAAAAGGGGAAAAAAAAGAAAAAAAAAACCCCCCCCAAAAAAAAACCCCCAAATTTTTTAAAAAAAAATTTTTTTTTAAAAAAAAAGGAAAAAAATTTTTTTTTTAAAAAGGCCCCCTTTTTTTTACCCAAAAAAAAAAGGGGGCCCCCCCCCCCAAAAAACCCCCAAAAAACTTCCCCCCCCTTTTCCCAAAAAAAAAACCCCCCCCCTTTTTTTTAAAAAAAACCCCCCCCCTTTAAAAAAAATCCCCCCCCCTTTTTTTTTAAAAAGGGGGGCCCCCTTAAATTTTAAAAAAAAAAAGGCCCCCCGGTTTGGAAAAAAACCCCCTTTTTAAACCAAAAAAAAAAACCCTTTTTCCCCCCCCCCTTTTTAAAAAAAAAAAAGGGGGGGGTTTTCCCCCAAAAAAAAAAATTTTCCGGGGAAAATTTTAAAAAAAAAAAAAGGGGGAAAGGGGCCCCCGAAACCCCCCTTTGAAAAATTTAAAAAAAAACCCCGGGAAAAAAACCCCAAACCTTTAACCCAAAAAAACCGGTTTTTTTTTTTTTTTTAAAAAAATAAAAAAAAAAACCCCCCGGCTTTCCCCAAAAAAAATTTTAAAAAAAAATTTGGGAAAAATTTTTTTTTTTTAAAAAAAAAAAAAAAGGGGGAGGAAAATTTTAAATTTTTTTTTTTCCCTTTAAAAACCAAACCGGGGGGGAAAAAAATCCCCAATTGGTTGAAAATTTTTTTTTTTTGGGGGGCCCTTTTAAATTTTTGGGTTTTTTTTTTTTTTAGAAAACCCCCAAAATTTTTTTTCAAGTTTGGGTTTTTTTTTTTTTTTAAAAAATTTAAAAAAAAAAAAAACCCCCCCCTTTTTTAAAATTTTTTTTCCCCCTTTTGGGAAAAAAAATTTTTTTAAAAAATTTTTTTTTTTTCCCTTTTTTAAAAAAAAAAAAAAAAAAAAAAAGGAAAATTTTTTAAAAAGAGGCATTTTAATAACCCAAAAAAAAAAAAAATTTTAAAAAACCCCCCTTTTTTTTAAAAAGGGGGAAAATTTTTTTCCAGAAAAAGGGGGGAAAAAAACCCCCCCCCGGGGTTTTTTAAAAAAAAACCCCCCCCAAAAAAAAAAAAAAACCCTTTTTTTAAAAAAATTTTAAAAAAAAGGGGGGGGGGGGTTTTTTAATTTTTTTTAAAAAAAAAAATTTTTTTTTTTTTTGGAAAAAATTTTAATTTTTTTTAAAAAAATTTTCTTTTTTTCCCCCCAAAAATTTTTAAAAAAATTTTTAAAAAAAAAATTTTTCCCCCCCCCTTTTTTTTTTTTATTTTTTTTTTTTTTCCCAAAACTGGGGGGGGTTTTTTTTAAAATTTTTTAAAAATTTTTTTTTTAAAAAAAAAAAAAAAAATCCCAAAAAAAAAAAATTTTTTTAAAAAAACTAAAAAAAAAAGGAAATTCCCCTTTTAGAAAAAAAATTTTTAAAAAAGGGGAAAAAGAAAAAAAAATTTTTTTAAACAAAAACCCCCAAAAAAAAAAAAAATTTTTTTAAATGGGAAAAAAAAAAAAAAACCCCCCAAAATTAAAAACCCAAAAATTTAAAAAGGGGGGGGGCCCCAAAAAAAGGGGGCCCCGGGGGTTTTTTTTCCCCCCCTTTTTCCCCCCTTTTTCCTTTTTTTTTTTTCCCTTTTTTTTTGGGGGAATTCCCCCCGGGGGTGGGGTATTAAAAGGGGGGGTTTTTTAAAAAAATTTTTTTTTAAAAATTTTGGGTTTTTTTTTTTGGGGTTTAAGGGGTGGGGGGGGGGGGGGGTTTTTTTGGAACCCCCTTTCCCCCCCAAAAAAAGGGGGGGGAAAAAAAAAAAAAAACCCCCCCCGGGGGGGGCCCCCCTTTTAAAACCCCTTTGGGGGGTTTTGAAAATACCGGTTTTTTTTTTTTTTTAAAAAAAAAAGGGTTTTTTTTGGGGGTTTTTAAATTTGGGTTTTTGGGGGGAAAGGGGGGCCCCCTTTTGGGGGGGAAAACTCCCTTTTTTAAAACCCCCAGTTTTTTAAAAAACCCGGGTTCCCCTTGGGGTAAAAGGGGGGCCCCCGGGTGGGGGGAAATTTCCTTTTAAAAAAACCCCCCCTTTTTTTTGGGCCCCCCCCCCCCCCCCCCAAAAAAACCCCGGGGAATTTTTTTTAAAAAAAACCCCCCGGGCCCCTTTTTTTCCCCCCCGGGGCCCTTTAAAAAAAAAGGGGGAAAAATTTTTTGGGGGTTTTTTTTTTTAAAAAAAAAAGGGGAAGCCCCTTTTTTTAATTTTTTTTTTTGGGGTTTTTTAAAAAATTTTTGGGTTAAAAATTTTTTTTTAAATTTTTGGGGGTTTTTTTTTAAAATTTTTTTTTTTTTTAAAAATTGGCCCCCCCAAAAAAATTTTTAAAAAAAAAGGGGTTTTTTTGGAAAAAAAAATTTTTCCCCCGGGGGGGGGGGAAAAAAAAAAAAGGGGGGGGGGGGCCCCCCTTTTTGGGCCCCCCGGGGGGGGGGGGGGGGAAAAAAAAAATTTTTGGGGGGGCCCCGGGGGGAAAAAAAGGGGGGGGGGGTTTTGGAAAAAAAAAATTTTTGGGGGGGGAAATTTTGGGGGGGGGGGTTTTTTTCCCCATTTTTGGGGCCCCCCCAAAAAATTTTTTTGGGGGGGCCCTTTTGGGGAACCCCAAAAAAAAATTTTTTTAAGGGGGGAGGGTGTTTCCCCCCCCCCCCGGGGGGGGGGGGGGCCCCCCCCGGGGGAAGGGGGGGGGGGCCCCCAAACCCCCGGGAAAAAGGTTAAGGGGCCGGGGAAGGAAAGGCCCCGGGGGGGGGAAAAAGGGGGGGGTTCCTGGGGGGGGGCCCCCCGGGGGGAAAACCCCGGGGAAGCCCCGGGCCCCGGGGGGGGGGGGTTTTTTTTCCCGGCCCCCCCCCTTTTTTTTTAAAAAAGGGGGCCCCCGGCCCCGGGGGGAAAAGGGGGCCGCCCCCCCGGGGGGGCCGGGCCAAAAGGGAAAAGGGGAAAAAAAAAAACCCCCCCAAAGGAAGGGGGGGGGGGGGCCCCCCCCGGGGGTTTTGGGGGTTTTTTTTGGGCCGGGGGGGGGGAAAAAACCCCGGGCCGGGGGGAAAGGGTTAAGGGGGGGGGGGGGAAAGGGGGAAAAAAAAAACCAACCCCCCCCCTTTTCCCCCTTTTTTTGGGTTGGAGGGGTTTGGGGGGCCCCCCCCCTTTTGGGAAAGGGGCCCCGGGGAAAAAACCCCCCCGGGGGGGGAAAGGGAAAAGGGGGGTTTGGGCCCCCCGGGGGGGGGTTTTGGGGGGGGAAAGGGGGAAAAAAAGGGGGGACAACCCCAAAAAAAAAAAATTTTTTGGGGGAAAAAACCCCCAAAAAGGTTTTTTGGGGGGGGGGGGGGAAAAGGGGGGGGGGGGGGGGGAAACCCGGGGGGGAAACCCCCCCCCCCCAAAATTTCCCCCCCAAGGGGGAAAAAGGGGGGCCCCCCAAAAAAATTTTTTTCCCCGGGGAACCCGGATGGGGGGGGGGGGGGGTTTTTTAAAGGTTGGGGTGGGGGGGGGGGTTTTTTGGGGGGGGGAAAAGTGGGGGGGGGGGGGAAAAAAAAAAACCCCCCCCCCTTTGGAAAAAAAAAGGGGGGGGGGGCCAAAGGGGGGGGGGGGGGGGGGGGGTTTGAGTGGAAAAGGGGGGGGGGGGGGCCCCCCCCCCCCCTTTTTCTTTGGGGGCCCCCCGGGGGGGTTTTCCCCGGGGGCCCCCCCGGGGGGGGGGGCCCTCCCGGTGGTGGGGTCCCGGGGCCCCAAGGGGGGGGGGCCCCAAAAGGGCCCCCCCGGGGGGGGAAAAAGGGGGGGGGGGGGGGGGGGGGAAGGGGGGGGGAGAAAGGGGTTTTTTTGGGGGGTTCCCCCTTCCCGGGGGGGAAACGGGGCCAGACCCGTGGCCCAGGGAGGGGGCCCGCCATTTAAACTGCCCCCGGGGGACGTGGGCGCCTCCTCCTGAGTGGTCTTTGCTGGCTGTGGGCCCGTCAAGGTTTCGGGCAACGACCCCCACCCTTGAGGGGACCGGGGGGAGGGTCTCCAAAGCTCGGGAAACATTTTAGGGGCCCATCCTGGTTGTTTGGGGGGACTGGACCCGGCTTGGAAAACCTGTGGGGCCCATGGTCAACCCCCCAGGCTTTCCCGTGGCCTTGGGGCCCCGACCTTTTAGCCCCTTCCCCCACCAGGGAAAGGGGGAAAAAGAGGGGCGGGGTTAAAGGGGGTGAGCGGGACTTTCCGCCACACAGGGGAAATCGGGGAAATTTTGCCCGGGAACCCCCCTGGAGACATCCGGGGGATATTAAAGGGCCCCTTCATTCAGGGCGGAAGTCGGGGCGGGGGACTGGGGTAAGAGGAAGAAGGAGGTTTCCTTGGAAATTAAAAAGGATTTTGTGGCCAGGACTTTGGGGGCTTTTGGGGGTTTTTTTGGTGCACTTGACTTTTTTGTTGTAAATAAACGTGTGTTGGGGGAAATAAAATGTCCGGGCCCATCTGTGTCTGGGCCAACCCCCCACAATGGCTACCTAAGGAAAGGGGATCCGCCCGGTACAAACGGGACCCTTATATAAATATTTTTGGGGGGCGGTTTGGGCACAGGTCGCCCTTCCGCTGGCGGCGGCCCCAAACCCCCGGGCAAGGGGAGTTTAGCAGGACCGGGGGCGGATCCCCGGAGGACCCCCGCCCCACCTTGGGGGAAAACAACGGGCCGGGCAAATGCAGCGAAATCCGGTGGCGAACCCGGGTTGGGAGGGCGCTTTCCCCCCGGAAACCCCCCCGGGGTTTTGCAGACCCAATCCGGGAGGTAAGTTCCCCGCCTGACAAAAGGGCCCCGTGGGGTGGTTTTTTTTTAGAGAGGGTTGCCCGGGTCCGCCCGTGGGGGCATGTCGGTTGCGGGGGTCCCGCGGGGGATTTTTCCTCTCTCTAAATAAATATATATATATATATATATATATATATATATATATTTATATATATATAAAATTAATAAAAATATTATTAAAAATTATAAAAGAAAAAAGGGGGAAAAATTTTAAAAGTTAAGAAAAGAAAGGAAAAATTTGTTTCGTTTTTTTTGATTTTTGTTTAATTAATTTTTTTATTTAAAATTAAATTTTTTTATATATATATATATATATATATACACAAAAACGCTTTTATTGGGGGCCCAAAAAGGCAAATACATTGATTTTGTGAATATATAAAATCGGCTAGAATATATAGTAAAACTTTTAATGTATAAAAGTCATTGCTAGTATATATAAAAATGAAAACTTTTGAAAAATATAAAGGAAAACCAGCGTTTTTTTAAAATTAATAAAAAAGCCTTTTTTTTTTTATTTCTTTGGGGGCAAATTTTTTTAAAATTTTTTTTGACTTTTATATTCCCGCGGGATTTCCCATTAAATTAGAAATATTCCCAAAGAATTTTTATACTCAGGTTTTTACCCTTTATATATTTGGGAAAAGACATATATTCAAGTTTTACCTTTTTATTTCCAAAAGTTTTTTTTATATATTCAAGTTTTTATTTTTTTTTTTCTGACAGTGACTTTTATAAAAATCAAGGGTTTGGGCTTTTTATATTGGACTGACTTTTTATATGTTTTTACTTTATAAAGTTAAATTTAGTTTTCATTGCATAACGTTTTCTTTTAAATAGAAATTTAAAGACCAAATTCCCTTTCCCTTCCCAACAAAAAAATATTTCTTGGGGACAATAGAACCTCTTTATATCCCCAAAAAGAAACAGTGAGCTGTCGCCTGCCCGCCCGAATAAGTCACCTCCCTTAACCTTACTTTTTTAAAGTTTATTTAATCAGGGGTAATGGGGGAAAAAATAAAATGGAAGGGGATTACACTGAGTATGGCTTTACCAAAAATTTTTAGGCAATCGATTTTTCATAAAAACTTGAATTAGGGTCTGTTTATCTTTGTTAACCCCAATTTTTCCCTACCCTTTTCAAACCGGGGTCGGGGGTTAAAAATTTAACGGGGGGAAAAAAATGATGTACCATGAAATCCGCATTGACAGAAGTTCCCTTTTTATTGTAAAGTGTGATTTTAAAAGCGTGATTTTTTTAAAGCTTTTGGAGCAAGGGACCAAACTTCTAGCTGTGCTTGTGCTAAGAAAAAGGGAAAAATTTTTAAAAAAAACGTAACACAATTGTCCAAAATAACCTTTTTTTAAATAGTGCCTGGGGGATTCAGGGGGTGGAGAAACTGTAGAGACAGCGGTGGATTTAAATTGTGGATTTTTTTGTGGAAATTTTGGGGGCACCCCCAAAATCGCTTTGAAACCCTGCGTTATAGTGATGGGTGGGGGCTTGAACCATTCGTTTTTTTAAAAGAATCTTTGGTGACTCCCGGAAAAACGACTCATCCCCGTGGGGGGATTGTTTAGTCGGGCATATTTGCACAACTTCCTATTTGTTTTTGTTTGGGGAAATTCAAATTTTTTCAAAATCTTGGTTTTTTGGTGATCGTTTATCTTGACAGCCCCATAAGCAACCAACTCAGTCTGGGCCGGAAAAGAAATTTATTAGTTCATCACCCCGAGTCTTTTTAAATCGTTCGTCATTACGGAAAAGCCCCATTTTAACCGCCCTAAAAAGCAGTCTAAAATTGAAAAAAATTTTTCAATTTTACAGGGGCCTTTTCAAAGGTGAGCGGTAAAAATGTCAACCCCCCCAAAAACCTTCCTTAACCCGAAAGCCAGCCTTTAGGGGGAAAATTAGTTAAAAGTGATCAAAAACCCAAATCCCCCCCATTAAAATTTTTCCCCCCCAAACCTTTTAAATTTTTAAAGCCCCGGGGCCCCTTTTATGCAATTTTAAAATTTTGTTTACAAAATCCTTTTTTCCTGCGCCTCTGGAAATTTTTACATTTTGTACCGCCGCTTTTTAGCGGCCCCAATTTATAACTTTTTCTTTAGGTTTTAACCTTCCCTTTTTTCCCAAATCATTACTCATTAATTTATGGTTGGAAATATATTCCCAAAGCCCCCCCCCATTTTCGCTCCCCCTAAAAAAGGAGTTTCTTCCCCGGTTTTGGGGCCTTTCTGGTTTTTTCCCAAAAAAGCCAAAAAACCCGCCAAAATTTACCTTATTAAAGGTTTTGGGGGGGGTGATGAGTCAGGGGGAAACTTCCCCGCCCCAGGGGGTTTTGGGTCCTTTTATTAAATAAAAAGGGAAAAAAATTATTTTACAATTGGCCCTGCCCATTTTTTAATCTTAAAAACCACAAATTTACCCTTTTACCCAAATTTTAAAAAGTATAAAAATTAAAATTATATATATATTTTTTTTATATAATATAATATATATTCATTATCTATATTTTTATTATTTTATTTTTATTATTATCTGTTGTATTATTATTATTATCATATTATTTTATTATTATATATATATATATATATATATATATATATATATATATATATATATATATATATCCTTTGGGGTGCAGAGCTTTTTGCTGGGGGGGCCAGAATCCATCGAGGAAAAAATTCAAAAAATTATTTGTACAAAATCTTAATTTATCATCCATTCCTAAATAATTAAATGGGCGGCTATTTGTATCAGTGCAATAAAGCTGTTTTTTAAAACGGATGACACCTGCTCTTTTAATTTCATTTGTGCTCGTGGGTATTATGAACTATTTATATGTTCGGGTTTTATTTTAATTTAAATATAATAATTTTTTTTTAATCAAAAGAAATATGTTTAGTAGGAATGTAAGTTAAATTTATCCATCCTTTCATAAATTTTTCTTCACCATAGAAATTTAAAGGTAAATTCCTTCCATTTCCTCAAAGATATTTCTCACTAAAAAACCTATTTTATCCAAATTGAGCTATTGAGCTGTTGCCCGATGCCTGAATAAGTCAAACCCTCACTTCCTTTTTTCTTTTTACCGTTTTTTTTTTCATTGTCAGGGGAAAAAATTTGGGAAGGGGGAAAATACTAGTAAGGGTTTTTCCCAAAAAAATTTTTGTTTTGGAAAAAAAGTATCCTTTTTCATAAAGTTTTAATTGATGATCTTTTTTTGGGGAACCCTTTATTTGTTTCAAAATTTTCAAACCAAGGGGGGCGGTTGGTTGAATATAATATTTAATATTTCAAATAGTTTTTTTTTCAAATAATGCAAACGTCGGGCACGGTTTGGCCCTAATTTGGGGTCATTTAGGGAAAACTCACTGCCCCTCTCGGGGTCAAACCTTTGGGGGCGCCCGCAATTGGGGGGGAAGCCTCCCCCGGGTTTTTTGCCCGGCGGGTGGTTCGTTTAAGGACAGTATGGATGGGGGTGTGATATTTTATAATGGGTCCCCGGGGGGCTGGGAAAACCGGGGAAGGAAAGGGCCAGGGGGGAGGCTTGTGTCCGGGGCCCCCCCAATGCCGGGGGGGCCCCCGGGGTGAGGGGTTGAAACCCAGCCCTGTGGCCCGGGGCCCCCGCCAGGCGGTGCCCCAGTGCCTGATTATCCCGGGGCGGGACCTTTCCCCCACCCCCAAAAGGGAAAGGCCGGGGGAAACAAAGGGGGGCACCCGGAAGGGGTTTAAGCGCGGCGGGACTTTCCCCCCCGCAGGGGTTTTGGCCCCCTGGGTTTCCGGGAAGCAGTTGGGGCCCATCTGGGTTCCTATAAAGGGGACGCCCCCTCCAGTCATTAGCGGAATTGGGTGGAAAAGGGGGGGGGGCTGGGTAGAACTGAGCAAACAGCCAGGGAAAGAAAATGGGCCGGGCTGGCCTGGACATTGGGGGGGAAACCGGGGGGGCACTTTGGGGTGCACTAATTGTAAATATTTAAAAATAAAAATGTGGGGGTGGAACTATGTTTCCGTCTGTGTGTGTCCCGGCCAAGCTTCACAATAAAATATATATATATATTATTCCCCCAATATATATATAATATATAATATACAAAGGGGATATAAAAAATAAAAAATAACTCCGTATACAGGGAAATGCCCTTTAGGGAAAGACAAAAGGGGATTTAACCCAAAAATTCCCCCTTTTTCTGCAGCCCAGCCCTTATTTAAAATTTTTTTTAAAATTAGGAAGGAAATTTCAGGAAAAAATTTGTGGGAAAATTTTCTGGCCCAAAATTTATGAATTATTTTTCAGTTCATTCTTTTTCAGCGGAAAACCGGGTTCCAAAAAAAGTTTTAATTTTAAAAATTGGGGGGTTTTAAAACTGGAAAATTTTTTTGTGTTAGTTTAAAATTTACCAAAAATAGGGGGTTTTGTTTTAAAATTTGGCGCAAAATTATTGTTTCCAAAAACCTCCAAAATGGGGGACTTAAATAATTTTTGTTTTTTTCCCCCAGCATTTTTCCCCGGGGTTCCCCTCCTTGGAAGTTCCCAGTCCGGCTTTAAAAAAAATCAATTTGTAAAAAAATGACGTTGGGATCGCCCTAAGGGCCCTGGAAATTTTTCAAATTCAAAAAAAAAATTGGGTTGAAAAAAACCCGGATTTTAAATTTTTTATTTAAATTCCTTCCCCTTTTCCAAAACCCCTTTTTGGAAAAATATTTAAACAAAAAAAATTTGATTGGTTAAAAATTTTTTAAAACGGGGAAATGCCTCCCAGGCCACCCAAGGCCCCTTCCTAATTAAGGATTGGGCCCAAAAAGGCCCGTTTTGACCCCCAAAAAAATGAAATCCGAAAAATTTGGAAACCTTTCCCCCTTTTGGGGAATTTTAAATGAAAAAAGTTCCAAATTTTAAACCCTTTTTACCCACCAAAGGGGTAAAATTGTTATGAGGAATTTTTTCAACCCCTTTGCCCTTTTTTTGGGAAAAATTTAAAGGAAATTTTTTTGTTGGATTTTTTAACAATTTAAGGAAACTGTTTTTTAAAGCAAATTTTTTCCTTTTCCCCCCTAATTGTGTTTTAAAATAAACCCTTTTTAACCCCCTAAATTGGGTTTTTAAATTCTTTTTTCTTTTTTACTCCTTAAAATGGTTTTTTAAAAAATTTAATTTTTATTTGGTTCCCCTTTTCCCCCCTTTAAAAAAGATGAAAAAACCTCAATTTTAATTCCCCTTCTTTTAATTTTAATTTTTAAATTTCCATTTTTGCTAAATTTAAATTTTGTTTTTAAAAAAATTTTAAACCCCTAACCAAATTATTTGGGGCCTTGAGGTGTTTTTGGGTGGCCCCCCCAAAAACCCAAAAAATGGGAAAAACCCAAAAAACCCCCCCTGGTTTTAAAAAAAATTTGGTCTTTTTGGGGGTTCCAAAAAAAAGGGGCAGTTAGCCAAAGTTAAATTTTTTTCAAAGCATTTTTTCAAAAGGGGCAAAATATTTTTTTTCCCCCTACCTTTTCCCTTAATGATTGTTTAAAAATTTAAAAAACCAGGGGGGTTTTTTGGGTTCCATTTAAAAAGGGTTAATCAAAAAAAAAAATACCCCGTTTTTAAATACGCTTTGAATTTTTAAAAAAAATTAAAAAAAAATTTGTAAAGTCCCCGATTTCCCCCAAAAACCCAAAGGCTATTTTAGTTTAAAACCTTTCCTCAATGGGCCTGAATTTAAAATTTTAACTGAAGGGGCTTTTTAAACCTTTTAAAATTTCAAAAATTTAAATTACTCTTTTCCCTAGTTTAAAAAATCCAACAAAATGTTTAAAAAAACATCCCCTTTTGCCCAAAATTTTTTTAAAAAACATTGTTTTTTGTATTTACAGTAGTGTTTGTTTCCCAACTTTTTAAGTTAACAACCAACCCATGGCCCAATTTAAATTTCCCTTTTTCTCTTTAAAAATTGGATCGCCCAGGGGCCCCATGCCTTTTTGGCCAGGGCCTTTTTAGCTGGTTTTGGGTAACAAAGGGGGAAATTCAGTATCCCCCCATGGGGAATTTGGGGTTGGCATGGTCCTTGGGCTCCTTTACCTTCCCCTTTTGGGGTTTAAAAATTTGGTTCACCTTTTTTGGTTTCTCCCGGCATTTTTCTTAAATTGTAAAAAAATTTCTAAAACCCCTTTACACAAAATTGAAATGGAAGGGTGGGAACCACTGTTTTAAATTTTAAGCCCCCCTGGATCTTCCCAATTTAAAAAACCCTAAATTTTAATTTTTATTCCCGAGTGGGAGGGAACCAAAATTTAAAAGGTTTAAATTTGCCAAAGGGAGTGTTGTGGTGTTTAAATTTTTTGTCTTTTGGGATGTTTTGCCCTTTGGGGTCGTGGTGAAATTTTTCCCTTTTCCCCGTGGGAAAAAATTTTTAAAAGGTTTATTTGGGTTTTTTCTTTCCCCCAGTTGGGTCTTTGCGGTTTTAAAAACCTCCCCTTTTTTTCCCCCCCAAAAAATTAGAAAAGGCTATTTAAAAAAAACAGGGGAAAAATTTTCAATTCCAGTGGTTGCAACCCAAATTTTCCACTTGGCCCGCAAAATTTTTCCTTCAGGCCCCAAGGGGTTTCCTTTTAAAATTTCCCCGGTTTTCAAGCAAGGGAAAAAAGCCAAAACCCCCTTTTTTAAATTAATTTGGTCCAAAAAAGAGCTCCTCCCTTTTTAAATAATGTTAAAAGATTTCCCAACCCCATTTTCTCTTTCCCTGCCAAAATTTGGGGAATTTAAATCCTAAAGGGTCTCTTGGGTTCCTTTAAAATAAAAGTAAAATTTTTTACCCCCCCAAACCTTGGAAATTTTTCCCCTTTTCCCAAAACCCTTGGGCTCAGTTTAAATTTTTGTGGGTTTAAATCAAATTTTTTTTTAGTTTTGAATATAACTCAAACTTCTGCAAATTTTTTTGTAATTGACCTTAAAAATTAAACCATGTTTAAATTTTTTAAATACCCTTTTTCCCCTTGAAAATTCCTTGGGGCCCCCTTTTTCTGGGCCTTTAAAATCAAACCCCTTAAATAAAATTTAAAAGGGTTTTATCAGAAATTTTAGGGCCCCCTTTAAAAACAAAAAGGAAAAAAAAAACAAATGGGGTTTAATCAAAAATACCAAAAAAATTTGGGAACCCAAAATTTAAAAACCTAATTTTAAAATTTTTTTAACTGAAAAATTGGGTTCGGTTTATTTATTGTTTACCCCCCTTTACCCTTTTATGCCAACCCACCGGAAAAGGGGTTTAAAAGTTCCCCTTTTCTTTTATTTTTTAAAGGTTTTTGGGGATTGGGGTTTTTTGTTTTCAAAGGGAAAACTGGGGCCGAAAAAAAAAAAAAAGGGCCTGTTAAAACCCCTTTCCTTTTTGTTTTTTTAAAAAAAAATAAAATCCTTTGGATTTGGTAATTTTTTGAAAACAAAACCAAATGAACAAGTTTTCTTAAGAAGGGTTATTTTTTAAAAATTTTCTAAAGGGGGGAAAAAAAAAAATAAAGGGGGGGGAACCCGAAAATTTTTCCTCCAAAATTATTTCTTTTTTAGTCGGGGGAAACCCCCCTGGTTTTTTGTTTTTTAAAGGGGGAAAACACGCGGGAACTTTTTTTCCAAATTTTGGGGCCATATTGACAAAAATGGTTTTTTGGGTTTTAAAGGCTTTTGGAAAAAAATTTCCAAAATTTAAAAAGGGGTTCCTAGGGTGAAAATCTTTTCCCTGAACCGGGGGGCCCAAAAATTTTTGGGGTTCCCATACAGTTTTAACAAATTTAAAATCCAAACCCCAAAATTCCCCCGGGTTAAAAAGGTTTTAAAAAAAAACAAATTTCCCCAAAAGAAATTTTTTCCTTTTAAAGGGGCCCCCCCCTTTCAAATTTTTATTAAAGGAAAAAATTAGTATTAAAGCCAAAAAACCCCCCGTTTGAAGGAAAATTTTTCCCCCCCAAAAATATTTTTTAGATTTTTACAAAATTGGTTTTTTCCTTTTTAAAATTAATTCCCTTCCCTGGAAAAAAACCAAAGGGCCCCCAAACCTTTTTTCCCTTTTTTCTTTTTGTTTTTGGGAAAAAGAATTTTTTTTTCAATTTTTTTAATTTTTAAATTATTTTTTTATTTTAAAAAAATTTCCTTTTACTTTTGGGGAAATTAATTTCCCCAAAAAACCCAAAATTTTTTTTTTTGGGAATTTGGACCAAAAACCAAAAAAGAAAACCAAAAAAAATTTTTTGGAGGTTTGAAACCCCCAAAAATAAACTTTTTCAAAATTTATTTTGTGGAAAATGACCAAAAATTAAAAAAATTTGGAAAAAAATCAAAAACCTTAACCCCTGGCCCCGATTTTAACAAAAAAATTTAAATTTTTTCCTTTTTTTTTTAATTTTTAAAAAATTCTTTCAAAAGTTTTTTTCCCCCCCATTAAGAGTTAAAAGTATGGTTTTTTTATAAAAACCCCTTTTTAAATGGTTTTCCCCTTTTTTTTTTTTTGTGTTCCTATTTTAAGGGAAACCCCAAGTTTAACCTTTTTAATGAAATTTTTCAACGGGGGGGCAAAAAAAGGGGGAGGGGCAAAAGGGCTTTTTTTTTTTGGGGTGGATTTTTTGTTGAATGAAGGGAAAAACCCAATTTGCCAAATTTTTTTAAATAAAAAGGAAAAATAAAGTTTCTTTCCGGGAAATTTTAACCCCCAAAATAAGAAAAGGAAAAAAAGGGGTTTTTTGGGCTTTTTGGGAAAGCAGGAAAAAGTTTTTTTCCCTTTAAAAAAAGGTTTCTTTTGTTTTAAAAAATTTTTTCCTTTAAAAATTTAAACCTGATTTATTTTGGAACCCTGGAAAAAAAAAATTAATTAAGAAAGGTGGGTTCCCGTTCTTCAAAATTTTAAAACCTTCCAACAAACTAACAAGGTTTTAATTTTCAAAATTAAAAAAAAACCCAAAAAAAAAATTTCCAAAGGTAAAAAAAACCTTTGGGAAAAAAAAATTTAAACCCAAATTTTTTAATTTATTCCTTTTTCCCCCAATTTTTCGTTTTTTGTGGGACTTTTTTTATTAAAAAAGAAAAAGGAAATTTGAAAATTTCCAAAACAAAAATAAAAAATTTAGGTTTGGTTTGGGGAAGTAAAATGTTGAAGGTTGCAAATTAAAAAAAAAAAATTTGGGTATAAAAATTTTTTGGAAAAGGGAAATTTAATTTTTTTTAAAAATTAAGAAAAAACAAAAAAGGATAAAAAAAAATTTAAACTAAAACCCTTTTTATATCTACAAATTTTCCCCCCCCAATTGGTTTTTCAAAAATTTTTAAAAGATTTTTTTTTAATTGAAAATAAGGGGCCTTGGAAACGAAAAATTTCCCGTTTTTTGGGTTTTTTTTTTTTGGGTTTTTTTTTCCTTTAAAAAAAGGGTAATTTTTGTTTTTTTGTGGAAAAAAGGGGGAATTTTTTGGGAAGGTTTAAAAGGGTTTGGCCCACCCTTTAACCCGGAAAAACTTAAACTTTTTTATAAAAAAGCCAAATTTTTTTTTTTAAATTTTTTTAAAATTTGGGCTGCCATTTTAATTTTTTCAACCCGGTTTTCAAAGGGAAATTAATTTTTTTTTTTAAAAATTTTTTACCCAAATTGACCTTTTAACCCTTGAAATTTTCAAAAATTAATTTAAAACAAAAAAAAAAAACAAAGGGAAGAATATTTAAAATGGGGGGTTTTTTTTGGCCAAAACCTGTGTGGGGGATTTTCCAAAAAAAAGGGGGTTTTGGCCCAACCTGAAAAAACCCAAATTTTAACCCGTTTTTTCTTGTTTTTCCTTCTTTTGGAATTTGTGGGCCCAACCTTTTTTTTTTAAAAAAATTTTTACCCTTTTCCAATTTTTTAACTTTTGCCCCATGACCCCTCTAATACAATTTAGTCTTTGTTTTTGGTTTAAAATGTGGAAATTTTTGATCTTTGGGTTTAAATTTTCCTGAAATTGGTACTTTTGGGGAAATTTAAAAATTAGAAGAAAAAAACTTTTTTAATCCATACCTTTTCCAAAAAGTTTGTTAAAGGGAAAAGGACCCCGGGCTTCCCTGGGCAACCCAGCTCATTTTTCTCTCAACCCCAATTTGGGCTGCCCATCCCAAAAATTGGGGGGCAAATTTTCTTTCTTTTCCTGGGGTAGTGGGTGGAAAACCAGATGGACTTCCCCCGACATTGCACATGACATTATGACAAAACCAGGGGGGAATAGTTGAGAACATCCATTTCGACTCCCGAGGGGAAAAAGAGGAAAATGGGCCGGAGATCAAATTTGCTGGGTCCAGGGGTTACAGAGAAGAGAAACCCAGTCCCGTCCCATAGTAATTTGGAAAACCCTTTCGGTAATTTGGGGGTTTTTTAATAACTCTGTCAACAACCAAGCCCCCCAATTTGGTTTAATCCAAAAACCCATGGGTGGACGACCCCCCCAAACATTTTGAACAAGTCAAATTCTTCACTACCTTGGGCAGGACAAAGGGGGACCGGGGTTCCCCCCCGGGGCCCAAAATAGGAAAAAACTGTGTTTAGCACCCCCAGTGGACACTGGCGGTCCGGGTTTCCCTTTCCCTTCCGGATCATGGAGACCCGAAACTTTCAGCGCCCCCTGGATAAAATGGTTCCCTCCTTATAACTCTAAAGTGCTGCCAATCTGGATGATGTTGTCATCTATTCCAGCACCGGGGAAAAAACCCTACAGCAGGTACAAGCTGTATCTATCGACAAGTGCCAAAACTGAACTTCAAAATTTTGGGGACTTAAAAAACAAAACCCACATCAACTCCAGTTTTGAAAAGGGTCCTAATTTTTTTTTGTCTTTCAAGGGTTTTAAAAGGTTTTTTCCCAAATCAACAAATCCAACCCCCCAGGTTTTGTTTCATTTGTCAACCCCAGAGAAAGGTCCCCGGGAAAAATTCATTGCCTGTCCCGCTTTAGCTCTTTTTTAAACGGGCTATTAATTGTCTGGGCTATTCCTTTCCATCACAACTGTCACGTCCCCAAATTTAAACAATGATTTTTTAACGACCTTAACCTTTTTTTTACCCATTTTATACAATTTCTTCAAACTTGCATTTTGTTTTTGGGGGTTTTTAAAATAAAAATGGACAATATCAACCTCCCCTTACTAGGACCTTTTATCTTGCCTTGAGGTTTTTGGGGTTCCAGCAGTATACTTATGTTTTCCCCCCCATTGTAAAGGATATAACCCCAGACCTGATCTGGTTTCTCTGGGTTGTCCTCTTGATCTTACAGTGATGAACTCCCCAATAACTGCTAGTTTTCTCCCTTTTATTTAATCTAAACTTACTTTTTTTAATAACCCCTTTCCCCCCTTTTCATATCTTTTCCAAAATATTAAAAAAAATTTAAATTGGGTTTCTTTCTTTTTTATTGATTCCCAAAAAAGGACTTTTTACAATCTATCTACCTTAAAAAACCTTTCCCACTATAAAAATTTGGGCCCCAATGGTATTGTTAATTCTCACGCTTTTTTAAAAAACCCGATCTGTTTCCCCTTTTTTCTGCCCCTTTTGGGTTTTCTTCAGCTTCTGAAAAACCCGGGAGGAAAAACTTTAAAGTTACATAAAATAAATGAACTTTTTTTTTCCAAAAAAGAATACATAAAACCGGGGACTTTTTTTATAAGGACTTAATAACTCAAACCAAATCCAACTTTAACACTCAGTTAATTTCAATAAAGTTAACACCAAAACTTTGTTTTTAATTTTAAAAAGTTACACAACCTCCGAAATCCCAACATTAGAACACTCTGAGGAACGGGCCATTCAGCCTAATAAAGCTCCCAAATTCCCTTCCCCTTATTTCCCAAAAAAAATCAAGCCCCCGGGTTTGAAAGTCCCTAAACATCTTACTGTCTACCACACCCCACTTTGCTTATTCCCAAATGTTTTATCGTTCTTTTAAAGAAAAAAATTTCCCAATGTTTGTGTGAAATTTTCCCTTAACAAGTTTCCAAATGTTCCCCCTGTTCTTGATGAACTAATTTTAAAAAACAAGTCCTTTTTTTGACCAAAAGACCCTTTTATTTTTCTTAATTTTTTTTGCTTAAACCAAAAAACTCGGGTCTTTTTTAAAATTTCCCCATAATTCAACCCCGTAGCCCTGGGGAAACAACCTAGTTGCTCTTCTCTGGGCCTTTTTTAGTGATGCTATGTCCTTTTTTTAGCCTGGGACCCAAAAATTTACCGCACTCAAGATGAAGGGCCCCACTAGTGCATTTAAAGGTTGGGGGCAAACCTCCTTGGACTTGTCCCCACACATCATGCTATATATCCTTAAAATTCTGTTGGTTCTTAAGGCTTTTGAACGCTTTGGGAAGTTGATGGCTTAGAGTCCTTTTGACTCCCAAACCTTCTCATAAGGGGGATTTTTGATTTTCCTGACCACCCCGGTTTGTATTCAAATCTAATATTTTTTCTTTTGATATGTAATACTTTAAAATTTACTGACATTAAGTTTCATCTGCCAGAAAACGCCCAAACCCCGTTCTTTATCCCAAATCCTTCTGTAAAAGATATTGATTCCAAATTATCTGTTACTCCCACCTATCTTGGTTTTTTGCAAAAATTAACCAATTTTACTTATATTCCAATCTAAATTATTTTTATATATTAAAAATAGCAGCCCCCCACTGACCCTTGGGAAAACCCCCCTTTAAACGGCCAGTTCTGATGGGGGGTTCCCCGCACCCAAACACCCCTGCTTCCTGTGTCTGAGCCAATTCTGTACCCATGTAAAAAAATCACCCCGAACTCCCACTTCTTCAACGTGCCCAACCCCCTCTGGGCACCTTAATAAATTCTTTCTGAAAGTCCAGATAAATAATATCATAAACTCTACTTTGATCATATCCTTTTTTTGTTCCCCCCTAGAATTCCAGCATGTTTGTAAAAAAACCCCCCTTTTTCTGAACCCATGCTGATTCAGAAAAAACTCCCTTTCCTTTCCATGTGTTCCCCAATCTTATCCTTTTAATTCCCTTCCATTAATTTTTCCCGTGATGCATGTTGCTTCCCCCTTGCTTGGGTCTGCCCTGTCACCCCTTTTTTACTGTATAATGGGATGATTTCCATTTTTCCCGTCCTTGAAACTCTCCCGTCTTATACTTTCCCAAAAAAATTTTTCAAGGGTTTTATATAGCCACCTAACCCCTTAAGAACACAAAGGGTAAAAATTTCTGGGCCCGGGTTTATGTATAAAGGTGGAAACTACTTTTTTAAAATGGGTAAAAAAAGTTTAAATGTGCCTACGCAAGGGAAAAAAACCCGGGTGCAAATCTGTGCTTCTAAAATTCCCGCCTTTGCTACATAAATCCCCACCCAGGGGTGAAAAATAACGGGCCCGGGTTACCGCCAAAAGCCCAACTCCTCCCGGGAATTTCCTTTGAATATGCAAATCAATATAAACCCCTTAAAGGGGGCCCTTTTGTGAAAAGACAATGGGGAAAAACCCGGGGAAAATTTTAAAATTTCAGCAATCCCAATGGGGAAAAAGGCTTTCCATTTGTTCAAAAAACCGGGTTAAACAACAAAAAATTTTACCTGCATAGCTTTGGAAAGTTTGCCACTTCCCCGCCCGTTTGGGGAAAAAAAAAAGTTTTCGAGGCCAAAAGCTTTCCCCTGTCTTTTCATGTTTGCTTAAAAGGTGAGAAAAAACAAAGGGGGAAAAACCCCGAAACCCAACCCTTTTCCCCCTTTTCCCCTTTAATCAATAGTTTATTTTGTCATTAAAGGGAGAACATCATAAACTTCATCTTAAAAACGTTTAAATTGTTTCCCCCTCACATCGTAATTAAAGAGGGACTTAAATGTTTTTTTTTGTATTTCATCTTCTATGTGTGAATTTACTACTTGCTTTTTTAAAAGGCCCCTTTTTCCAACTGGACACAAATCCATTAACATTGTAATTTTTACAGTTCTCTGAATAACTAAAATACTGGGATGTATAATTTATATCATTTTTAAGGGTGATAGGAGTTAAAAGGTTTTTTAAACATGTGTTTCACTTATGAAATTTATTTATTCCCAGTAAAACCCGGGCGGCTCAGGGTTGTGGGGGGCACTGGGGAGAGGGAAGAATCGGTTGGTCCTTGCCCGCCCGGCATTAAAGGGGTTTTCGCGGGGGATGGCTGATAGCCGCCTCGTGTTTTAATGACACAAAGCATTTAAACTTTGGGGGAAAATTTGTCGCTGTGTTTTAAACTGTGTTGGGTTTTTTTTTTCTGTTTTATATTCAATATATAATTGGGGGGGCCACTTTAGAAGTCCTTTTTTTCTTTTCCCGGGAACCGAAAGACACAATCGCCTTTGGGAATTTGTATGGCTTTTTTCGTGGGCCAATTAAATTTTGGCCTTCGTAAAAAATATTGCAAGTGCCGTGTTGCATTTTTAGGGGGTTTTTTTTGGGTTTTCAAAAGCCAATTTGGTTTTAACAAAATTCATTTGCCAAAAAAAGTATTTCAGTGTTTTCGCTTATCCTATACACACACACAATAGCCCCCCTTTGGTCCCGTTTTTTTATTTTTCGCTTTTTTCAAAATGTGTTGCTTCGCCACAACATTTCTCTGCTTAAAAATTTTTAAAAAAAAATAATTAAAAAATTTTCCGTTGGGGTTTAATTGATTTTGTTTGGTTTTTGCTACATTTCGGGCTGTTTCCCAATGCAGCAGTTTAAAGGGGTAGGAACCCCTAGAGCCAATCCAGAATTTTGAAACCAAGTCTTTATTTTGGGTTTTTTGGCACACTTATAACGGTGTAAAGAGGTTGAAAAGGGGCAGAGAATGTTGTGGCGAAAAAAACCGAAAAAAAAGGGCCCAAAAGAAAAACTGGGGAAAATATTTTTGTTGGGATGGAAAAAGCGCAAACACTGAAATACATTTTTGCCGCGCAATAATTTTTTTTACCCCAAATTTGGGTTTTTCCCCAAAATTTCTTCAAAAACACTTTTCGCCTTTTTTTCTTACCAATATTTTTGGTTTTCTCAGAATAGTGGGACAAAAAAACGCTTTATATAAAAACGGAAGCCATCCGTGTTTTTGATTCTTCCAAAAATTTTTGAACCCTTGAAATGTCTTTGTAGTACATGCTTAATTATTCTATCCCCAAAACCTCCCCCGTGAAGAATATGAAAATTTTAAAAGGAAAATTAGAATTTAATAAAATATTTTGCTGAATTTCACCTTATAAAATTATATGTTTTTGTTTCAAACCGCGAGGTCCGTACAGGAAAAAAAAAAACATTTTGCAGTGGCTGAGAAGGGGGGGCCTTTAAGCTGTATATCGAAATTTCCTTTTCCCATTAGCTGCTGCTGTGGGTTCACCCCTTGGGTACAGGTATATAAATTTCCCGGGTCGGGAGTGAGAGTTATATTGAAAAAAATGACCGGGTGTGGCAACTCCCAAAAAGAAGGGAGCTGGGAAAAAAAAGAGAGTAGGAAGCTTTAAAAAAAATTATGGGATTTGGTACTATGGCTGTTCCCTCCATTTTTATATTGTTACAAATTTTAAATTTCAATCAGATGCTTACACTAATAAACAATATGTTTTTTTCCCTTTTGGATTTTGGGGGGTCAGGGGGAAAAAAAAGGTGTAAACCACACGGGGAAAAGTAGCACTGCTTTGGCTGGTCCCCCAGTCTGCAAAAACCGGGGGGAAAACGGGGTTTCACGGGGAAAGAGGTCCCGGGAAAAGTGGGTTTAAAAAAGTGTGGTTTTTACATGCCGATTTGAACGGGGAAAAATTCCCCACCAAAATTTCGTCCCTTGGTTTTTACATGAGGCCCCCGGGGGTTTGTTTGATTTCGCCCTTTTTTAATCTGGAGAAATTTTCCCTCTACAATTTCCCAAAACCCCGACCTCCCAGGGGTTTTTGCTTTTTCCCCGGGGGGTTTATCCCCTTCACTTTGAACACCTCAGAAAAAAGGAAATTTTGGGGATCCCCTGTGCAAAATACCATAGTTGAAAATGCATCTCCCAGCCCCGTCCTTTCAAAGGGGGTGTTGAGGGGCAAAATGTGAGGGTTTTAAAAAACAGCTGTCAAAAAAGAATAAAAATTTTGTTTTTTTTTTTGTTTGGTTTTTTTATATATATCTGCTAGACCTTTCCATTAATTCTGCCAACAACATTTCCCCGGATTGTATTGTTTGTTGGGGTCTGGATCGCCCGTCTACCTGTCTACCGTCTCGGGACTGTGTTTTGGATTCATTGGTTTCCCCCAAAAGGGCTTTCCCGAACCATCCATTTGTCACACTTTCAGCAACTTCCGGGGGACCGGTTTTTATTTCCTTTTTACATACCAAGGGTCGGGGTGGACTTAAACCACTTCTCATTTCATCCCCCTTTTGGGGTTTCCCCTGGACTTTTGTGTGTTTATTGTGTTTATATTTAAAAAGTAATATACAAGGGGTTAGGGGGGTATTATTGTTTTATTTTTATAATTTAATTTCATTTACTTTTTTCGTTTAAAATTCCCGTGTGATTTTTTTTTTTTGGGCTCTGTAGGGGTCGTTCCTGGGGTGGGGTTGTCCCGGAATCCTTCCGGGAAAAAAAATAAATCCGAAATCCCATGGTGTGAATATTATGGACTTGACCGCTACAACCTTTATTTCACTGTCTGTATCTTTTTAAATTCCCCCTTTTCTATTCCCGATGACTTGACCCCCCTTGACTACCAAAAAAACTTTAGGGTCTTTTTTCGCCTTTTTTCCACTATTTTCCCCTCCAACTGTCTTTTTTGGGCCCCCCTTTATATTTTTTTAAAGGTTTGCCCCTTAAATTCCTTCATACACCTACGATTTTACCAGTCATTAGTCTTATATCCCTTTTACAGCATTTTTTCCCCCGGGAATTTTTTTGGTTTTTTAAAACCCCCTGGAGTTTTTTTTTTCCCATTAATTCCAAATTTTTGGGATGTTTTGTCCTGCATTACATGTAAAAAATTTTCAAACCTGTTCCCTGCTCCCCCGACTGTTTTCCCTTTTTTAAAAGCTTATCCCAGTCTAACCTACTTAATTTTTTCACATCTGTCAAAATTAAACCTACCAAAATTCAACTTAACCCAATTTTGGGCTTTGCATCTGTTAAAAAAATAATTTATAATTTTATTACATTATTTTCCATCTCAAACCCTTTTCCACGCTTTTGTAATTTCTTTGGGTTTATTTTTGTGAAAAAAAACTAGAGGATATAAAAGTTTGTCCAGATTCTCTTATTTCCTCTGAACTTCATCCCCCTATTCACTCATTTTCTTCATCCAACTTCCCAACCCTTCCCCAGAAATCTAATCTCATCCCCAAATCTAAGCCATTTTACTTGGGCGTTTGGGCCCCCCTTTTCCCCCAGTTTTTGGGCAAAGCCTGCCCCCCTCCCGTGGCCCCTTTTTATTTTTTGCTATAATTCACTCTTTCTCCTTTTCTTTTAATGTCCCTTCCCTCTTTTAAAAATGCTGCAATAACCCCAATACCGAAAAAAATTTTATAATTTTTTAACTTATAATAATAATAAAGTTCCCAAAAATTTTTACCCCAATTCCCAATCCCCTTCATTCCAAACTTCCTGAAAAAATAGAAAATTTAAACCAATTTTTCTCCCATTTTTCTTTATAACAATTTATATGGGAAAAATTTAAGTCTGGTTTTTACCTCCCGGGAAAAGAAACAGCTTTTTAAAATTTTTAACAACCTTCTTATGACTCCCCCTATGGTTTAATTACTATTCTCACCCTCCCTTTTACATTTAATTGGGGCCCTTTTATAATATTTTAGACCCCCTTCTCCCGTAGGGGTTTTCTTTGATTGGCAATACCCACACTCCATTAGATTGGGTTAGATCCCCCCAGGCCACATTCAGTTATTCGGGTTAAAACTTTTTAAAATCCCAACCCCACTTTAACCTTTAGGTGTCCCCAGGGGGTCTTCCCGGGCCCCCCCTCTTTATTTTTTACCTTTTTAAAAAGACGCTTTTAGCTACCCCGAACGAATTACACAACTTTGGGTGGGAATTAAAATATTTATTTTCTTCACCTGTGAGGCACATTTCCCCCCTTTAACCCCGGAAAAGCCCAAAATCTCAAAGCACACAGACAGTAACCCAAACCCCAAAGTCCCCAAAACCTTTTTTTCCCCAAAACCCCCCTCCTAACCCCTCCCCCTTCCCCCCGATTCTGGCCTTTTTTGTATCTCGGGTCGGGGGGGAATTCGCCGCCCTTTTCTCTCGCCCGGGGTTTGGGTGCCAACACCATCCCCTGCCCCCCATGGAAACACTGTGCCGTGGGGATCGTCCGGCCTTTCATCCTCCATGGGATGTCCATAAAAAGAAAACAGGGCAGCCTCACTGTCACCAGGCTCACTCCGCCAACCATGGAACCGGGCCTCCCCCAAACCCAAAAGGTTTTGAGGGTTGGGGGGTGATAAACCCCAGAGGTAAAACGGCCCCCTGGGAAAAAAAAAATCCTAAAAATGCTAAAACACCCACGCTTTCCTTTTCTTGCTGGGCTTACTTTTTCAGCTTCCCTTTTTTTTGTGATATGCTTCCCACGTGGTACCCCTTTTTTTTTCTTAAAAGCCAAAGCACCACCCCCTTTTTAATTGTTTTTTTTCTCTCTCTCTCTCTCTCTCTGACATTCCCTTTTTTTCTGGGCGCCAAAATTTCCTTTTTAAAGGAAGATATGTTTTATACTTTTTTAAATTTTGAAAA
>NC_053156.1:1227517-1268814 GCF_016835505.1 Polypterus senegalus | reverse complement strand
AAACTGATCAAAACAGTTCATTTCTGTAAAAACTATGTCGCTGATGTTTTCAAGTGGTTTCACAACATAGAAGTTAAGACTCATTGAGTTTCACTCAACTTTAGATTTGGCCCAATGCAAGTTAATGGGGATTTCAAAAAGTGAGTTTAAGATGTGAAGTGCACTATGAAAAACAGTTGGGAAACCATCCAAACAGTTCTTAACCATAAGGGTACTGGGATTTTATCATTTAGAACTGTTTTACCATAGTATTTTGACTTTACACAGCGTTAGAGTTGAAGGTAAACTTATTTCACCATAACTGCTTCAGGGCCTGAAATTCACTTTGTGTACACATGTGTGACGCCTTGTTTTCCACCAGGAAACTGTTCAAAACAGTTCATTTCTGTAAAAACTATGTCGCAAAAAGGGTTTCAAGTGTTTTCACAACATAAGTTAAGACTCATTGAGTTTCACTCAACTTCAGTTTTTGTCCATTGCAAGTTAATGGGGATTTCAAAAATGAGTTTAAGATGTGAAGTGCACTATGAAAAATAGTTGGGAAACCATCCAAACAGTTCTTAACCATAAGGGTACTGGGGATTTTATCATTTAGAACTGTTTTTACCATAGTTTTTTGACTTTACACAGCTGCTAGAGTTGAAGGTAGCCTTATTTCACCATAACGCTTCAGGCCAGAAATTCACTTTTGTGTACACATGTGTGACGCCTTGTTTTCCACCAGGAAACTGTTCAAAACAGTTCATTTCTGTAAAAAACTATATCGCAGATGTGTTTCAAGTGTTTCATCTTTCACAACATAGAAGTTAAGACTCATTAAATTTAACTCAACTTCAGTTTTTGCCCAATGCAACTCAATAGGATTTTCAAAAGCTGAGTTTGAGATGTTGAATTGCACTTTGAAAAACAGTTGGAAAACCATCCAAACAGTTCTTAACCATAAGGGTACTGGGGGTTTCATCAATTTGAACTGCCTTTACCAGAGTATTTTGACTTTCCACAGAGTTAGAGTTGAAGGTAACCTGACTTCATCATAACACTTTTCAAGACCTGAAAACAACTTTGTGTACACATCTGTGACGGCTTGTTTTCCTCCAGAAAACTGTTCAAAACAGTTCATTTCAGTAAAAAACTATGTCACAGATGTGTTTCAAGTGGTTTCACAACATATAAGTTAAGACTCATTGAGTTTCACTCAACTTCAGTTTTTGTCCATTGCAAGTTAATGGGGATTTCAAAAAGTGAGTTTAAGATGTGAAGTGCACTTTGAAAACAGTTGGGAAACCATCCAAACAGTTCGAACCATAAGGGTACTGGGGATTTCATCATTTAGAACTGTTTTTACGATAGTATTTTGACTTTACACAGCGTTAGAGTTGAAGGTATCCTTATTTCACCATAACGCGTTTTAGGGCCTGAAATTCACTTTGTGTAAACATGTGTGACGCCTTGTTTTCCACCAGGAAACTGTTCAAAATAGTTCATTTCTGTAAAAACTATGTCCAGATGTATTTCAAGTGGTTTCACAACATAGAAGTTAAGACTCATTGAGTTTCACTCACCTTCAGTTTTTGTCCATTGCAAGTTAATAGGGATTTCAAAAAGTGAGTTTGAGATGTTGAAGTGCACTTTAAAAAACAGTTGTGAAACCATCCAAACAGTTCTTAACCATAAGGGTACGGGGGCTTCATCATTTAGAACTGCCTTTACCAGAGTATTTTGACTTTCCACAGAGTTAGAGTTGAAGGTAACCTGAATTCACCATAACGCGTTTCAAGGGCTGAAAATAACTTTGTTTACACATGTGTGACGCCTTGTTTTCCACCAGGAAACTGTTCAAAACAGTTCATTTCTGTAAAAAACTATGTCGCTGATGTTTTTCAAGTGGTTTCACAACATAGAAGTTAAGACTCATTGAGTTTCACTCAACTTAGATTTGGCCCAATGCAAGTCAAAGGGGATTTCAAAAAGTGAGTTTGAGATGTTGAAGTGCACTTTGAAAAAAAGTTGTGAAACCATCCAAACAGTTCTTAACCATAAGGATACTGGGTGTTTCATCATTTAGAACTGCCTTTACCAGAGTATTTTGACTTTCCACAGAGTTAGAGTTGAAGGTAACATGAATTCATCATAACACTTTTCAAGACCTGAAAACAACTTTGAGTACACATGTGTGACACCTTGTTTTCCACCAGGAAACTGATCAAAACAGTTCATTTCTGTAAAAAATATCGCTGATGTTTTTCAAGTGGTTTCACAACATAGAAATTAAGACTCATTGAGTTTCCCCCCCCAACTTTGATTTTTGGGCCCCAAAGGTTTAAAGGGGATTTCAAAAAAATGAGTTTAAGATGTGAAGTGCACTATGAAAAAAAGTTGGGAAACCATCCAAAAAAAGTTCTTAACCATAAGGGTACTGGGGTTTTATCATTTAGAACCCGTTTTTTTTCATAGTATTTTTTACTTTTTCAAAGCGTTGGTTTTTAAGGTAAACTTATTTCACCAAAAGCTGCTTTTAGGGGCCCGGGGAAAAAAACTTTGGTACACATCTGTGACGGCTTGTTTTCCCCCAGGAAACGTTCAAAACAGTTCATTTCTTAAAAAAATTTTGTCACAGGGTGTGTTTCAAGGGGGTTTCCCCAACATAGAAGTTAAGACTCATTGAGTTTCCCCCTCAACTTCAGTTTTTTTCCATTTAAAAATTTTAAGGGGGTTTCAAAAGGTACCATGTGAAGTGCACTTTGAAAAAAAGTAGGGAAAAACCCTCCAAAAAAGTTCTTTAAACCCTAAGGGGACTGGGGATTTCATCATTTAGGAACTGCTTTTACCAGAGTATTTGATTTACACAGCGTTAGGAATTTTAAGGTAACCTTATTTCACCATAACGCCGCTTTTAGGGGCCCGTAAATAACCTTTTTTTACAATTGTGGGGCCTTTTTTCCCCCCAGGAAACCGTTCAAAACAGTTCATTTCCTTAAAAAATATGTCGCTGATGTTTTCAAGTGGTTTCACAAAATTAAAATTAAGACTCATTGAGTTTCCCCCTCAACTTTAGATTTGGCCCAATGCAAGTCAAAGGGGATTTCCCCAAAAATGAGCTGAGATGTTGAAGTGACTTTTAAAAAAAAAGGTAAAAACCCTCCAAAAAGTTCTTAACCATAAGGGTACTGGGAGCTTCAAACATTTATAACTGCCTTTACCAGAGTATTTTTTACTTTCCACAGAAAATTAGAGTTTAAGTTTAACTTGAATTCATTTATAACACTTTTCAAGACCCCGAAAAAAACTTTTTTGTAAAATGTGTTAAAGGTTGTTTTCCCCAAAAGTAAACTGTTTAAAAAAAAAGTTAATTTCTGTAAAAACCATGTCGCAGGATTTCAAGTGGTTTCACAACATAGGTTTAAAACTCATTGAGTTTCACTCAACTTCAGTTTTGTCCATTGAAGTTTTTAAAGGGGATTTAAAAAAGGGGTTTAAGATTTAAGTGCACTATGAAAAAAAAGTTGGGAAAAAAAACCAAACAGTTCCAACCATAAGGGTACTGGGGGTTTTATCATTTAGAACTGTTTTTCCATAGTATTTTGACTTTACACAGCCGCTAGAGTTGAAGGGTAAACTTTTTCACCATAACGCTGCTTCAGGGCCTGAAATTCACTTTTGTGTAAGTGTGACCCTTTTTTTTCCCCCCCCAGGAAACTGTTCAAAACAGTTCATTTTTGTAAAAATTGCAGATGTGTTTCAAGTGTTTTAACTTTCACAACATAGATGTTAAGACTCATTAAATTTAACTTAACTTCGTTTTTTCCCCAAAGCAACTCCCAAAAGGGTTTTCAAAAAACTTTAGTTTTAGATGTTGAATTGCACTTTGAAAAACAGTTGGGGGCCATCCAAAAAAGTTTTAAAAATAAGGGTACTTTGGGGGTTTCATCATTTGAACTGTTTTTAACGATAGTATTTTAATTTTCCCCAGCGGAGTTGAAGGTTCCTTATTTCAAAAAAACGCCCCTTTGGGGCCCGAAATTTACTTTGTGTAAACATGTGTGACGCCTTGTTTTCCACCAGGAAACTGTTCAAAACAGTTCATTTCTGTAAAAAATATGTTTAGATGTGTTTCAAGTGGTTTTACAAATAGTAGAAGGGCTCATTGAGTTTCACTCACCTTCAGTTTTTGTCCATTGCAAGTTAATGGGGGTTTCAAAAGGTGAGTTTAAGATGGGGAAATGCACTTTGAAAAAAAGTTGGGGAAAACCCTCCAAACAGTTCTAACCATAAGGGTACTGGGATTTTTATCATTTAGAACTGCTTTTTCCAGGAAAATACTTTTTACCTTTTTTCACAGCGTTAGAGTTGGGTAACCTTAAATTTTACCATAACCCCCTTTTAGGGGCCCGGGAAAATTTACTTTGTGTACACAATTTTGACGCCTTGTTTTTCCACCAGGAAACTGTTCAAAAAAAGTTCATTTCTGTAAAAAATATGTCGCAGGGTGTGTTTCAAGTGTTTCAACTTTCACAACATAGATGTTAAGACCTTTTTTAAATTTAACTTAACTTCAGGGTTTTTTCCCCAATGCAATTAATAGGATTTTCAAAAGCTGAGTTTGAGATGTTGAATTGCACTTTTAAAAAAGTTGGGGAAAACCCTCCAAACAGTTCTTTCCATAAGGGTATTGGGGGTTTCATCATTTAGAACTGTTTTTCGTAGTATTTTTTACCTTTTTCACAGCGTTTGAGTTAAAGGGATCCCTTATTTCACCATAACCCCCTTTTAGGGGCCCGAAATTTTACTTTTGGGAAAAAATTTTGACGCCTTGTTTTCCACCAGGAAACTGTTCAAAAAGTTCATTTCGTAAAAAAATATGTCGCAGATGTGTTTTAATGGTTTCCCCAAAAATAGAAGTTAAGACTCATTGAGTTTCCCCCACCTTCAGTTTTTCCATTGCAAGTTAATGGGGATTTCAAAAAGGGGAGTTTTTAAAATGTGAAGTGCACTTTGAAAAAAAGTTGGGGAAAAGATCCAAACAGTTCTTAACCATAAGGGTACTGGGGATTTCCCCTCATTTAGGGAAAGTTTTACCAGAGTTTCTTTGATTTTACACAGCGTTTGAGTTGGGTAACCTTTTTTCACCATAACGCCCCTTTTAGGGGCCCGAAAAAAAAACTTTGTTTACAATGTGTACGCCCTTTTTTTCCACCAGGAAACCGTTCAAAAAAGTTCATTTCTGTAAAAAACCCTGTAGCTGATTTTTTTTCAATGGTTTCACAACATAGAAGTTAAGACCATTGAGTTTCACTCAACCTTTTGATTTCCCCAATGCAAGTCAAAGGGGGTTTCAAAAAATTGGGGATTGAGATGTTGAAATGCACTTTGAAAACAGTTGTGAAACCATCCAAAAAATTTCTTAAAACCCTAAGGGTACTTGGGGTTTCATCATTTAGAACTGCTTTTGCCAGAGTTTTTGACTTCCACAGAGATAGAGTTGAAGGTAACCCCGACTTCATCATAACACTTTTTAAGACCAGAAAATAACTTTTGGCCCCATCTGTGACGGCTTGTTTTCCACCAGGAACCGTTCCCAAACCCGTTATTTCTGTAAAAAAATATGTCACAGATGTGTTTCAAGTGGTTTCACAACATAGAAGTTAAGACCCCATTGAGTTTCCCCCTCAACTTCAGTTTTTGGGCCATTAAAAATTAAAGGGGGTTTCCAAAAAATGAGTTTAAGGGGAAATGCACTTTTAAAAAAAGTTGTTAAAACCATCCAAAACAGTTCTTAAACCATAAGGGTACTGGGATTTCCCCCCATTTAGAACTGTTTTTTACATAGTATTTTGACTTTACACAGCGTTAGAGTTGAAGGGAGCCTTATTTCCCCCATAACGCCGCTTCAGGGTTTTAAATTCACTTTGGTAAAATTTGTGACGCCTTTTTTTTCCCCCCAGGAAACTGTTCAAAAAAAGTTCATTTTTTGTAAAAACTATGGGCGCAAAAATGTTTCCGGTTTTCACAACATAGAAGTTAAGACTCATTGAGTTTCACTAACTTCAGTTTTTTTCCATTGAAGTTAATGGGGTTTCCAAAAAAATGAGTTTTAAAATGTGAAGTGCACTTTGAAAAAAAAAGTTGGGGAAAAAAAACCAAAACTTTTAAAAATAAGGGGGACTGGGGATTTCTTCATTTAGAACTGTTTTTAAAAGTATTTTTACTTTACACAGCGTTAGAGGAACCCAACCTTTTTTTCACCATAACGCCGTTTTAGGGCCTGAAATTCACTTTGTGTACCCTGTGTGACGCCTTTTTTTTTCCCCACCAGGAAACTGTTCAAAAAAGTTAATTTCGTAAAAAAATATGTCGCAGATGTGTTTCCCAAATGTTTCAACCCTTTTACAAAAAATAGATGTTAAGACTCATTAAATTTAACTTAACTTCAGTTTTTGCCCAATGCAACCCCAATAGGATTTTCAAAAGCTGAGTTTGAGATGTTGAATTGAATTTTGAAAAAAAAAAGTTTTGGGGAAAACCCTCCAAACAGTTCTTAACCAAGGGTACTGGGATTTCATCATTTAGAACTGTTTTTTCGAATAAATATTTTGACTTTTAAAAAAGCGTTTGAGGAAGGTAACCCCTTTTTTTCACCATAACGCGTTTACCTGAAATTCACTTTTTGTAAACATGTGTGACCCCCGTTTTCCACCAGGAAACTGTTCAAAACAGTTCATTTCTGTAAAAAAATATGTCGGGATGTGTTTCCCAAATGGTTTCACAACATAGAAGTTAAGACTCATTGAGTTTCACCCCACCTTCAGTTTTTGTCCACGGGTTTAAAGGGGGTTTCAAAAGGGTGAGTTTAAGATGTGAAGGGGCACTTTGAAAAAAAGTTGGGGGAAAACCCTCCAAACAGTTCTTTAAACCCTAAGGGAAATTTGGGGTTTATCATTTAGAACTGCTTTTACCAGAGTACATTTTGATTTTTCACAGCTGCTAGAGTTGAAGGTAACCTTATTTCACCATAACGCGTTTTAGGGCTCCGAAATTCACTTTTTTGTAAAATGTGTGACCCCCGTTTTTCCACCAGGAAACTGTTTTAAAAAGTTCATTTCTGTAAAAAAAATATGTCGCAGATGTGTTTCAAGTGTTTCAACTTTCACAACATAGATGTTAAGACTCATTAAATTTAACTTAACTTCAGTTTTGCCCAATGCAACCTTCAATAGGATTTTCAAAATCTGGGGTTTTAGATGTTGAATTGCACTTTTAAAAAAAAAGTTGGGGGAAAACCCTCCAAACAGTTCTTACCATAAGGGTACTGGGGGTTTCATCATTTAGAACTGTTTTTTCGATAGTATTTTGACTTTTACACAGCGTTTGAGTTTAAGGTATCCTTATTTCACCATAACGCCGCTTCAGGGCCTGAAATTCAATTTTTTGTAAACATTTTGACGCCTTTGTTTTCCACCAGGAAACCGTTCAAAAAAGTTCATTTCGTAAAAACTTTTGTCGCAGATGTGTTTCAAAGGGTTTCCACAACATAGAAGTTAAGACCTTTTGAGTTTCACCCCACCTTCAGTTTTGGGCCACCAAAATTTAAAGGGGATTTCAAAAGGTGAGTTTAAATGTGAAGTGCACTTTTAAAAAAAGTTGGGAAAAACCCCTCCAAACAGTTCTTAACCATAAGGGGACTGGGGGTTTTAAAATTTAGAACTGTTTTTTTTTTGGGGTACTTTTTATTTTTCACAGCGTTAAAAGTTAAGGGAACCTTATTTCACCATAACGCGTTTCAGGGCCTGAAAAAAAACTTTGTTTACACATGTGTGACGCCTTGTTTTCCACCAGGAAACCTTTTTCAAAAAAAGTTTCATTTCTGTAAAAAAACCCTGTAGCTGATGTTTTTTAAGTGGGTTTTACAACATAGAAGTTTAAAACTCATTTTAGTTTCACCAAAATTTAGGGTTTGGCCCAATGCAAGCCCAAAAGGGGGTTTAAAAAAAGAAGATGTTTAAGTGCACCCCTTTTAAAAAAAGTTGTGAAAAACCCTCCAAACATTTCAACCATAAGGGTAAAAATTTTTTGGGTTTTATCATTTAGAACTGCTTTTGCCAGAGTTTTTTTACTTTCCACAGAGAAAAGGAAGGTAACCTGACTTCATCATAACACTTTTCAAGACCAGAAAAAACTTTTTGGTAAAATCCCGTGACGGTTTTTTTTCCACCAGGAAAACCCGTTCAAAAACAGTTTATTTCTGTAAAAACTATGTCACAGATGTGTTTCAAGTGGTTTCACAACATAGAAGTTAAGACTCATTGAGTTTTTACCCAACTTCAGTTTTTGTCCATTGCAAGTTAAAGGGGGTTTCCAAAAAAATGAGTTTAAGATGAAGTGCACTTTGAAAAAAAGTTGTTAAAACCATCCAAACAGTTCCTTTAAACCCTAAGGGTAAAAAGGGGGTTTTAACATTTTGGGAAATGTTTTTTCGGATAGTATTTTGACTTTTACACAGCTTTCTAGGGGGTTTAAAAGGGAGCCCCCATTTCAAATAACGTTTCAGGGTTGAAATTCACTTTGTGTACACATTTGTAAGCCTTGTTTTCCACCAGGAAACTGTTCAAAACAGTTCATTTTGGTAAAAAACTATGTCGCAAAAAGTGTTTCCCAAATGTTTTCACAACATAGAAGTTAAGACTCATTGAGTTTCCCCTCAACTTCAGTTTTTTTCCATTGCAAGTTAATGGGGATTTCAAAAAAAAAAAAAAAAATGAGTTTAAGATGTGAAGTGCACTTTTTAAAACAGTTGGGAAAAAATCCAAAAAAGTTCTTAAAAATAAGGGGACTTTGGGGGTTTTACCCTTTAGGGAAATGTTTTACCATAGTATTTTTTTTCTTTACACAGCGTTTGAGTTGAACGTAACCCCTTTTTTCACCATAACGCCGCTTTTAGGGGCCCGAAATTAATTTTTTGTACACATGTGTGACGCCTTGTTTTCCAAGGCCGTTCAAAAAAAGTTAATTTTTGTAAAAAATATGTCGCAGATGGTTTCAAGTGTTTCAACTTTCACAAAATAGAAGTTAAGACTCATTAAATTTAACTTAACTTCGGTTTTCCCAATGCAACTCAATAGGATTTTTTAAAAGCTGAGTTTGAGATGTTGAATTTGCACTTTGAAAAAAAAGTTGGGGAAAACCCTCCAAAAAGTTCTTAAAAATAAGGGTACTGGGGATTTCATCATTTAGGGAAATGTTTTTCGATAGTATTTTGACCTTTTTCACAGCCCCTTTGGGGGTTGAAGGTATCCTTATTTCACCATAAAAGCTGCTTTTAGGGCCTGGGAAAATTTACTTTGTGTAAACAGTGTGACGCCTTGTTTTCCCCCAGGAAAAAAGTTCAAAACAGTTCATTTCTGTAAATAACCATGTCGAGGGTGTGTTTCCAATGGTTTCACAACATAGAAGTTAAGACCCCATTGAGTTTCCCCCCACCTTCAAATTTTTTGTCCATTTTAAGTTAATGGGGGTTTCCAAAAAGGTATTTAAGATTTAAGTGCACTTTGAAAAAAAGTTGGGAAACCATCCAAACAGTTCTTAACCATAAGGGTACTGGGGATTTCTTCATTTTGGGAAATGCTTTTACCAGAGTATTTTTACTTTACACAGCGTTTGGGGTTTTTGGGGAACCTTATTTCCCACCATAACGCTTCAGGGCCTGAAATTCACTTTGTGTAAATTACGGGGACGCCCCTTTTTTTCCACCAGGAAACTGTTCAAAACAGTTATTTCTGTAAAAAACTATGTCGCAGGGTGTGTTTCCCAAATGGTTTCACAACATAGAAGTTAAGATTTATTGGGGTTTCACCTAACCTTTCAGTTTTTTTCCATTGAAGTTAATGGGGGTTTCAAAAGGTGAGTTTAAGATTTAAGTGCACTTTTAAAAAAAAGTTGGGGGGAAAACCCTCCAAACAGTTTTTAACAATAAGGGTACTGGGGGTTTCATCATTTAGAACTGCTTTTACCAGAGTACCCCTTTTACTTTTTCACAGCGCTAGAGTTGAAGGTAACCCCTTTTTTCACCAAAAACGCTTAAGGGCCTTGAAAATAACTTTTTTTTACACATGTGTGACGCCTTGTTTTCCACCAGGGAAAATGTTCAAAAAAAGTTCATTTCTGTAAAAAATAGGGCGCTGATGTTTTTCAAAATGGTTTCACAAAATAGAAGTTAAGACTCATTGAGTTTCACCCCAACTTTAGATTTGGCCCTGCAAAATCAAAGGGGTTTCAAAAAATGAGTTTGAGGGGTTTTTGAATGCACTTTGAAAAAAAGTTGGAAACCATCCAAACAGTTCTTAACCATAAGGGTTACTGGGTGTTTCATCATTTAGAACTGCCCTTTACCAGAGTATTTTTACTTTTCCCCAAAAGTTAGATTTAAAGGAACCTTGAATTCATCATAACACTTTTTAAGACCTGAAAACAACCCTTTTAGTACACATGTGTACACCTTGTTTTCCACCAGGAAACTGATCAAAACAGTTCATTTCTGTAAAAACTATGTCCATGTTTTTCAAGTGGTTTCACAACATAGAAGTTAAGACTCATTGAGTTTCACCCCAACTTTAGATTTGGCCCAATGCTTTAAAGGGATTTCCAAAAAAAATATTTAAGATTTAAAGGGACTTTGAAAAACAGTTGGGGAAAACCCTCCAAAAAAGTTCTTAAACCATAAGGGGGAATTGGGGGTTTTAAAATTTAGAACTGTTTTACCATAGTATTTTTTTACTTTTTCACAGCTTTGAGTTTAAGGTAAACTTATTTTTACCATAACCCCCAGGGGCCCGAAATTCACTTTTTTTAAAAAATGTGTGACGCCTTTGTTTTTCCCCCCAGGGGAAAAGTTCCCAAAAAGGGTTTATTTCTGTAAAAAAATATGACGCAAAATGGGTTTTAAGTGTTTTCCCATAGAAGTTAAGACTCATTGAGTTTCACTTAAAATTCAGTTTTGTCCACAAATTAATGGGTTTTCAAAAGTGATTTAAGATGTGAAGTGCACTTTGAAAAAAAGTTGGGAAAACATCCAAACAGTTCTTTTAAAATAAGGGGGCGGGGATTTACCCTTTAGAACCCGTTTTTAAAGATAGTATTTTGACTTTACACAGCGTTAGAGTTGAAGGGATCCTTATTTCACCATAACCGCTTCAGGGGCCCGAAATTCCCCTTTGTGTAAACATGTGTGACGCCTTTTTTTTCCAAAGGGAAAATGTTTAAAACAGTTCAATTTTTGAAAAACTTGGGCGCAGGGTGTGTTTCAAGTGGTTTCACAACATAGAAAAATTTTACTCATTGAGTTTTACTCACCTTCAGGTCCAAAAGTTAATGGGGGTTTCAAAAGGTGAGTTTAAAGGGTGTAAAGGGCACTTTGAAAAACAGTTAAACCATCCAAACAGTTCTTAACCATAAGGGTACTGGGGGTTTCATCATTTAGAACTGCTTTTACCAGAGTATTTGACTTTACACAGCGTTAGAGTTGAAGGAACCTTATTTCACCATAACGCCCCTTTTAGGGCCCCCCAAAAAATTTTTTTACACATGTGTGACGCCTTTTTTTTCCACCAGGAAACTGTTCAAAACAGTTCATTTCTGTAAAAAACCCTGTAGCTGATGTTTTTCAAGTGGTTTTCACAACATAGAAGCAGACTCATTGAGTTTCACTCAACTTTAGATTTGGCCCAATGCAAAAGCAAAGGGGTTTCAAAATTGAGATTGAGATGTTGAAGTGCACCCCCTTTAAAAAGTTGGGGAAAAACCCTCCAAACATTTCTTAAACCATAAGGGAATTTTGGGGGTTTTAATTTTGGGAAATGCTTTTTCCAGAGTTTTTTACTTTCCACAGAGATAGAGTTGAAGGTAACCTGACTTCACAAAACTTTTCAAGACCAGCCCCTTTAGGTACACATTTTGGACGGTTTTTTTTCCCCCCCAGGAAACTGTTCAAAAAAAGTTCATTTTTGTAAAAAAAATATGTCACAGATTTTTTCAATGGTTTACAACATAAAATTTAAAACCCATTGAGTTTCACCCCAACTTTAGTTTTTGTCCATTGCAAGTTAAAGGGGGTTTCCAAAAAATGAGTTTTAAAATTTTGAAGTGCACTTTGAAAAAAAGTTTTTAAAACCCTCCAAAACAGTTCTTTAAAATAAAGGGCCCGGGGGGTTTCATCATTTAGGCTGTTTTACCCCATAGTATTTTTTACTTTCACCCCAAACCCCTTTGAGTTGTGGAAAGCCCTTTTTCACCATAACGCTTTTTAGGGGTTGAAAATTTACTTTTGTAACTTTGGGCGCCTTTTTTTTCCACCAGGAAACTGTTCAAAAAAAAGTTCATTTCTGTAAAAACTATGGGCGCAAAAGTTTTCAAGTGTTTTCACAAAATAGAAGTTAAGACTCATTGAGTTTCACTCCCCAAACCCCAGTTTTTGTCCATTGAAAAAAGGGGATTTCAAAAAAATGAGTTTTGGGGTGAAAGGGCCTTTGAAAAAAAAAGTTGGGGAAAAAAAATCCAAAAAAGTTCTTAACCATAAGGGTACTGGGGGTTTCATCATTTTGGGAAATGTTTTACCATAGTATTTTTTAATTTTCACAGCCGCTAGAGTTGAACGTGAACCTTATTTCCCCCCCTAACGCCGCTTCAGGGCCCGGGAAAATTTACTTTGTGTACAACGTGTGGGGCCCCCGTTTTCCCACCAGGAAACTGTTCAAAACAGTTTAATTTTGTAAAAACTATGTCGGAAAGTTTCAAGTGTTTCCAAAATTTCACAACATAGATGTTAAGACTCCCTTTAAAATTTTAAATTTTTAAATTCAGTTTTGCCCAATGAAACCCCAATAGGATTTTCAAAAGCTGAGTTTGAGATGTTGAATTGCACTTTAAAAAACAAAATTTAAAAACCCTCCAAACAGTTCTTAACCATAAGGGTACTGGGGATTTAAAATTTAGAACTGTTTTTTCGATAGTATTTTGACTTTTTCACAGCGTTAGATTTAAGGTATCCTTATTTCCCCCCATAACGCTTTTAGGGGGCCCGGGAAAATTTACTTTGTGTAAACATGTGTGACGCCTTTTTTTTCCACCAGGGAAACCGTTCAAAAAGTTCATTTCTGTAAAAACTATTCCCCAAAATGTGTTTCCCAAATGGTTTCACAACATAGAAGTTTAAAATTTTATTGAGTTTCACCACCTTCGTTTTTTTTTCCCTTGCAAGTTAATGGGGGTTTCAAAAAGGGGAGTTTAAAAATGTGAAGTGCACTTTGAAAACAGTTGGGAAACCATCCAAACAGTTCTTTTAAACCCTATGGGTAATTTGGGGTTTCATCATTTTTGAACTGCTTTTTCCAGGAGTAATTTTGACTTTAACCCGCGTTAGAGTTGGGAAAGGGAACCCCCTTTTTCACCATAACGCCGCTTTCAGGGCCTGAAATTCACTTTGTGTTAAAATGTGTGACGCCCGTTTTTCCACCAGGAAACCGTTCAAAAAGTTCCCTTTCCCGTAAAAACTATGTCGCAGATGTGTTTCGGGTTTTAACTTTCACAAAAATAGATGTTAAGACTCATTAAATTTAACTTAACTTCCGTTTTTTCCCAATGCAACTCAATAGGATTTTCAAAATCTGAGTTTTAGATGTTGAATTGCACTTTTTAAAAACAGTTGGGGGAAACCCTCCAAAAAGCCCTTTCCATAAGGGTTCCTGGGGATTTACATTTAGAACTGTTTTTTAAAAGTGGGTTTTTTACTTTTCCCCAGCCGCTAGAGTTGAAGGTATCCCTTTTTTCACCATAAACCCCTTCAGGGCCTGGGAAAATTTACCCCTTTTTGTAAACATGGGACGCCTTGTTTTCCACCAGGAAAACCGTTCAAAACAGTTCATTTCTGTAAAAACTTGGGCGCAGATTTTTTCAAGTGGTTTCCCAACATAGAAGTTAAGACTATTGAGTTTCACCCACCTTCCAGTTTTTTTTCCATTGGTTAATGGGGGTTTCCCCAAAAAGGGGAGTTTAAGATGAAATGCACTTTGAAAAAAAGTTTGGGGAAAACCCTCCAAAAAAGTTCTTAACCATAAGGGACTGGGGATTTCCCCTCATTTAGAACTGCTTTACCAGAGTACTTTGACTTTACACAGCGTTTGGGGTTTAAGGTAACCCCTTTTTCACCATTTAACCCCTTCAGGGGCCCGAAAAAAACCCCTTTTTTTACACATGTGTGACCCCCGTTTTCACCAGGAAACTGTTCAAAAAGTTCATTTCTGTAAAAAAATGTAGCTGATGTTTTTTTAAGTGGTTTCACAAAATGAAAAAGACTCATTGAGTTTCCCCTAACTTTAGATTTGGCCCAATGCAAGTCAAAGAGGATTTCAAAAAATTTAGATTGAGATGTTGAAGTGGGACTTTGAAAACAAAATTTTGAAAAACCCTCCAAACATTTCTTAAACCATAAGGGTACTTGGGGTTTCTCATTTAGAACTGCTTTTCCCGAGTTTTTGACTTTCCACAGAGATAGAGTTGAAGGTAACCTGACTTCATCATAACATTTTAAGACCAGAAAAAATTTTTTGGTTAAAATCTGTGACGGCCCTTTTTTTTCCACCCCGGAAACTGTTCAAAACAGTTCATTTCTGTAAAAAAATATGTCACAGATGTGTTTCAAGTGGGGTTTTACAAAATAGAAGAAAACTCAAGTTTCACCAACTTCAGTTTTTGTCCATTAAAATTAAAGGGGGTTTCCCCCAAAATGGGTTTTAAAATGTGAAGTGCACCCCCGAAAAAAGGTTAAACCATCCAAACAGTTCCCTTTAAACCCTAAGGGTACTGGGGATTTTCATCATTTAGAACTGTTTTTACGATAGTATTTTGACTTTAAACAGCGCTAGAGGAAAGGGAGCCTTATTTTCACCATTTAAAGCTTTTAGGGTTTTAAATTCCCCTTTGTGTACACATTTGTGACGCCTTGTTTTCCCCCCAGGAAACCGTTCAAAAAAGTTCATTTTTGTAAAAAATATGTCGCAAAAAATGTTTCCCCAAATGTTTTTACAACATAGAAGTTAAGACTCATTGAGTTTCACTCAACTTCAGGGTTTTTTCCATTTGAAAATTAATGGGGGTTTCAAAAAGTGAGTTTAAGATGTAAATGCACTTTTTAAAAAAAGTTGGGAAAAAAATCCAAACAGTTCTAAAAATAAGGGTACTGGGGGTTTAAAATTTAGGAACTGTTTTTTCCATATATTTTTTTACTTTACACAGCGCTAATTGAACAACCCTTTTTTACCCCTAACGCGCCGGGGGCCGAAATTCACTTTGTGTAAACATGTGTGACGTTTTTTTTCCACCCAGGAAATTTTTCAAAATAGAATTTCTGTAAAAAATATGTCGCAAAGTTTTCCAATGTTTCAACTTTCCAAATATTGGGAAGTTTAAAACTCATTAAATTTAACTTAACCTTTAGTTTTTGCCCAATGAAAATCCCAAAAGGATTTTTTTAAAAGCTGAGTTTGAGATGTTGAATTGCACTTTGAAAACAGTTGAAAACCATCCAAACAGTTCTTTAAACCCTAAGGGTACTGGGGATTTCATCATTTTGGGAAATGTTTTACGAAGTATTTTGACTTTACACAGCGTTTGAGTTTAAGGTATCCTTTTTTTCACCTAACCCCCTTCAGGGCCTGAAATTCACTTTTTTTGTAAACATGTGTGACGCCTTTTTTTTCCACCAGGAAACCGTTAAAACAGTTCATTTCTGTAAAAAACCTATGTCGCAGATGTGTTTCAAGTGGTTTCCCCCAACATAGAAGTTAAGACTCATTGAGTTTCACTCACCTTCAGTTTTTGGGCCATTTGCTTTAAAGGGGATTTCAAAAAAAAGGGGAGTTTAAGATGTGAAGTGCACTTTGAAAAAAAGTTGGGAAACCATCCAAACAGTTCTTTAAACCCTAAATTGGGGGTTTCCCTCATTTAGAACTGCTTTTACCAGAGTACTTTTGACTTTACACAGCGTTAGAGTTGAAGGTAACCTTATTTCACCATAGCGCGTTTCAGGGCCTGAAAAATCACTTGTAGGTGCTACATGTGTGACGCCTTTGTTTTCCACCAGGAAACTGTTCAAAGAACAGTTCATTTCTGTAAAAACTATGTCGCTGTTGTGTTTTAAGTGGTTTCAACACACATAGAAGTTAAGACTCATTAAATTTAACTCAACTCTTAGTTTTTGCCTTAAATGCAACTCTATTGCAATGTCAAAAGGTGAGTTTGAGATGTTGAAGTGCACTTTGAAAAACAGTTGGGAAACCATCCAAACAGTTCTCAATCATAAGGGTACTGAGGATTTCTATCATTTAGAACTGCTTTTACCAGAGTATTTTGACTTCATACAGCGTTAGAGTTGAAGGTAACCTTATTTAAGCCACAGTACGTGTCAAGACCTGAAAATAACTTTGTGTACACATGTGTGACGCCTTTGTTTTCCACCTAGGAAACTGTTCAAAACAGTTAACTTCTGTAAAAACTATGTCATGCTGATGTTTTCAAGTGGTTTCACAACATAGAAGTTAAGACTCATTGAGTTTCACTAACGCTCAGTTTTGTGCAATGCAAGTCAATGGGGAATTTCAAAAGGTGAGTTTGAGATGTTGAAGTGCACTTTGAAAAACAGTTGTGAAACCATCCAAACAGTTCTTAACCATAAGGGTACTTGGGGCTTTCATCATTTAGAACTGCTTTTACCAGAGTATTTTGACTTTACAACAGAGTTAGAGCTGAAGCTGCAACCTTAATTCATCATAACACAGTTTCAGGGCCTGAAAATAACTTTGTGTACACATGTGTGATAGTTTGTTTTCCAACAGGAAACTTGTTCAAAACAGTTCATCTCTGTAAAAACTATGTCGCAGCTGATGTTTCAAGTGGTTTCACAAACATAGAAGTTAAGACTCATTGAGTTTCTACCTCACCTTCAGTTTTGTCCAATGCAAGTCAATGGGATTTCAAAATTGAGTTTGAGTACGTTGAAGTGCACTTTGAAAAAACAGTTGGGAAACCATCCAAACAGTTCTTAACCATAAGGGTACTGGGGTTCTATCATTTAGAACTGCTTTTGCCAGAGTACTTTGACTTTACACAGCGTTAGAGTTGAAGGTAACCTTTCATCCATAACGCTTCTCAGGGCCTGAAATTCAACTTTGTTTACACATGTGTGACGCCTTGTTTTCCACCAGGAAACTGTTCAAAACAGTTCATTTCTGTAAAAACTATGTCACAGATGTGTTTCAAGTGGTTTCTGCAACATAGAAGTTAAGACTCATTGAGTTTCACTCAACTTCAGTTTTTGTCCATTGCAAGTTAATGGGGATTTCAAAAAGTGAATTTGAGATGTTGAAGTGCACTTTGAAAAACAGTTGGGAAACCATCCAAACAGTTCTTAACCATAAGGGTACTGGGGATTTCACTCATTTAGAACTGCTTTTACAGAGAGTATTTTGACTTTACACAGCCGCTAGAGTTGAAGGTAACCTTATTTCACCATAGCGCTTTCAGGGCCTGAAAATTCACTTTGTATACACATGTGTGACGCCTTTGTTTTCAAATCCAGGAAACTGTTCAAAACAGTTCATTTCTGTAAAAACTATGTCAGCAGTGTTTCCAAGTGGTTTCTACAACATAGAATAGCAGACTCATTGAGTTTCACTCAACTTCAGTTTTTGTCCATTGCAAGTTAATGGGGATTTCAAAAAGCTGAGTTTGAGATGTTGAAGTGCAATTATGAAAAACAGTTGGGAAACCATCCAAACAGTTCTAAATCCATAAGGGTACTGGGGATTTCATGGATTTAGAACTGTTTTACCTTATAGTATTTTGACTTTACACAGCGCTATAGGAGTTGAAGGTAACCTTATTTCACCATAGCAGCGCTTTCAGGGCCTGAAATTCACTTTGTGTATGACATGTTGACGCCTTTGTTTTCCAATTAGGAAACTGTTCAAAACAGTTCATTTCTGTAAAAACTATGTCGTGATGTGTTTTCTAGTGGTTTAACTTTCACAACATAGAAGTTAAGACTCATTAAGTTTAACTCAACTTAAGTTTTTGCGCAATGCAACCTAATAGGATTTTCAAAAGGTGAGTTTGAGATGGCGAAGTGCATTCTGAAAAACAGTTGGGAAACCATCCAAACAGTTCTTAACCATAAGGGTACTGGGGATTTCTACTCATTTAGAACTGCTCTTTACCAGAGTACTTTTGACTTCCTTCCACACAGTTAGAGTTGAAGGTAACCTGACTTCACTAAAACGCGTTTCAGGGACCTGAAAATAACTTTGTGTACACATGTGTGACGTAACTTGTTTTCCACCAGGAAACTGTTCAAAACAGTTCATTTCTGTAAAAACTATGTAGCTGATGTGTTTCAAGTGGTTTCACAATATAGAAGTTAAGACTCATTGAGTTTCACTCAACTTTAGATTTTGTCCATTGCAAGAATGGGGATTTCAAAAAGTGAGTTTGAGATGTTGAAGTGCACCTTTGAAAAACAGTTGTGAAACCATCCAAACAGTTCTTAACCATAAGGGTACTGGGGATTTCACCATTTTAGAACTGTTTTCACGTTAGTATTTTGACTTTCCACAGCGCTAGGAGCTTGAAGGTATCCTGAATTCATCATAACTTTTCAAGACCTGGAAAACAACTTTGTGTATACTAGTGTTGACCCTTTGTTTCCACCAGGAAACTGTTCAAAACAGTTCATTCTCTGTAAAAACTATGTCGCAGATGTGTTTCAAGTGGTTTCACAACATAGAAGTTAAGACTCACTAAATTTAACTCAACTTTAGTTTGTCCAATGCAAGTCCCAATGGGGATTTCAAAAGGTGAGTTTAAGATGTTGAAGTGCACTTTGAAAAACAGTTTAAAACCATCAAACAGTTCTTAACCATAAGGGTACTGGGGATTTCATCATTTAGAACTGCTTTTACTATAGTATTTTTGACTTTACACAGCGTTAGAGTTGAAGGTAACCTTATTTCACCATAACAGCGTGGCAGGGCTTGAAATTCTACTTTGTGTATATTACGTGTGACGCCTTTGTTTTCCACCAGGAAACTGTTCAAAACAGTTCGTCTATTTCTGTAAAAACTATGTCGCAGATGTGTTTCAAGTGGTTTCAACTTTCACAACATAGAAGTTAAGACTCATTGAGTTTCCACCCAACTTCAGATTTTGCCCAATGCAACTCAATAGTTTTCAAAAGTGAGTTTGAGATGTTGAAGTGCACTTTGAAAAACAGTTGTGAAACCATCCAAACAGTTCTTATCCATAATGGGTAACTGGGGGTTTCTATCATTTAGAACTGCCTTTAACGAGAGTATTTTGACTTTCAACAGAGTTAGAGTTGAAGGTATCCTTAATTCATCATAACACTTTTCAGGGACCTGAAAATTCACTTTGTGTACACATGTGTGATACCTTGTTTTCCAACAGGAAACTGTTCAAAACAGTTAATTTCTGTAAAAACTACGTCACAGATGTGTTTCAAGTGGTTTCTACAAACATAGAAGTTAAGACTCATTGAGTTTCACTCACCTTCAGTTTTTGTCCATTGCAAGTTAATGGGATTTCAAAAAGGTGAGTTTAAGATGTGAAGTGCACTTTGAAAAACAGTTGGGAAACCATCCAAACAGTTCTTAACCATAAGGGTACTGGGGATTTCATCATTTAGAACTGCTTTTACCAGAGTATTTTGACTTCTACACAGCGTTAGAGTTGAAGTTGCAACCTTATTTCACCATAACGCTTCAGGGCCTGGAAAATAACTTTGTGTTTACATCTGTGACGCCTTGTTTTCCAACTAGGAAACTGTTCAAAACAGTTCATTTCTGTAAAAAACTATTTCGCAGATGTGTTTCAAGTGTTTCAACTTTCACAAAATAGAAGTTAAGACTCATTGAGTTTCACTCAACTTTAGATTTAGCGCAATGCAAGTCAACGGGAATTTCAAAAAGTGAGTTTGAGATGTTGAAGTGCACTTTGAAAAACAGTTGGGAAACCATCCAAACAGTTCTTAACCATAATGGGTATTGGGATTTCATCATTTAGAACTGTTTTACGATAGTATTTTGACTTTACACAGCGTTAGAGATGGTTGTATCCTTATTTCACTATAAGCGCTTTCAGGGCCTGAAATTCACTTTGTGTATTACATGTTTGACGCCTTTGTTTTCCGCTCAGGAAACCTGTCTCAAAACAGTTCATTTCTGTAAAAAACTATGTCGCAGGATGTGTTTCAAGTGGTTTCACAACATAGAAGTTAAGACTCATTAAATTTAACTCAATCTCAGTTTTGCAAATTGCAACAGTTAATAGGGATTTCAAAAAGTGAGTTTGAGATGTTCAAGTGCTTTTTGAAAAACACTTGGGAAACCACTCCAAACAGTTCTTAACCATAAGGGTACTGGGGATTTCATCATTTAGAACTGCTTTTACTAGAGTATTTTGACTTTACACAGCGTTAGAGTTGAAGGTAACCTGATTTCACCATAACAGCGTGTCAAGGCCTGAAAATAACTTTGTGTATTACATGTGTGACGCCTTGTTTTCCACCAGGAAACTGTTCAAAACAGTTCATTTCTGTAAAAAACTATGTCGCTGTTGTGTTTCAAGTGGTTTCACAACATAGAAGTTAAGACTCATTGAGTTTCACTCAACTTCAGTTTTTGCCCAATGCAACTCTATTGGGATGTCAAAAGTGAGTTTGAGATGTTGAATTGCACTTTGAAAAACAGTTGTGAAATTCATCCAAACAGTTCTTAAAACTATGGCAGTACTGGGTGTTTCATGATTTAGAACTGCCTTTACCATAGTATTTTGACTTTCCATTGCTGCTAGGAGTTGAAGGTAACCTGATTTCACCATAACGCGTTTCAGGGCCTGAAATTCACTTTCTGTACACATGTGTGACACCTTGTTTTCCACCAGGAAACTGTTCAAAACAGTTCATTTCTGTAAAAAAACTATGTCAGCTAGCATGTTTTTCAAGTGGTCTCACAAAATAGAAGTTAAGACTCATTGAGTTCTACCTAACTTTAGATTTGGCCCAATGCAAGTCAATGGGAATTTCAAAAAGTGAGTTTGAGATGTTGAAGTGCACTTTGAAAAATAGTTGTGAAACCATCCAAACAGTTCTTAACCATAAGGGGTACTGGGGATTTCATCATTTAGAACTGCCTTTACCAGAGTATTTTGACTTTCAACAGAGTTAGAGTTGAAGGTAACCTTAATTCATCATAACACTTTCAAGACCTGAAAATTCACTTTGTGTACACATGTGTGATAATTTGTTTTCCAACAGGAAACTATTCTAAAACAGTTCATTTCTGTAAAAAACTATGTCGCGACTTGTATTTCAAGTGGTTTCACAACATAGAAGTTAAGACTTCATTGAGTTTCACTCAACGCTCAGTTTTGTCCATTGCAAGTTAATGGGGATTCTCTCAAAAGGTGAGTTCAAGATGTGAAGTGCACTTTGAAAAACAGTTGGGAAACCATCCAAACAGTTCTTAACCATAAGGGTACTGGGGATTCTATCATTTAGAACTGTTTTACCATAGTATTTTGACTTTACACAGCGCTTAGAGTTGAAGGTAATCTTATTTTACCATAACGCGTTTCAGGGCCTGAAATTCACTTTGTGTACACATGTTTGACGTTTCTTGTTTTCTCTCGCCAGGAAACTGTTCAAAACAGTTCATTTCTGTAAAAACTATGTCGCAGATGTGTTTCAAGTGTTTCAACTTTCACAACATAGAACAGAAGACTCATTAAATTTAACTCAACTTCAGTTTTTTGCCCAATGCATCTCAATAGGATTTTCAAAAGCTGAGTTTGAGATGTTGAATTGCACTTTGAAAAACAGTTGGCAAACCATCAAAACAATTCTTAACCATAAGGGTACTGGGGATTTCATCATTTAGAACTGCTTTACGATAGAGTATTTTGACTTTACACAGCGTTAGAGTTGAAGGTAACCTTATTTCACTCATAACGCTGTATCAAGGCCTGAAATTCAGTTTGTGTAAACACATGTGACGGCTTGTTTTCCACCAGGATACTGTTCAAAATAGCTCTATTTCTGTAAAAACTATGTCACAGATGTGTTTCAAGTGGTTTCACAACATAGAAGTTAAGACTCATTGAGTTTCACTCACCTAACCTAGCTTTTGTCCATTGCAAGTTAATGGGGATTTCAAAAGGTGAGTTTAAGATGTGAAGTGCACTCAATGAAAACAGTTGGGAAACCATCCAAACAGTTCTTAACCATAAGTGGCATTGGGGATTTTATCATTTGAGAACTGCTTTACCATAGTATTTTGACTTTACACAGCGTTAGAGTTGAAGGTAACCTTATTTCACCATAACGCGTTTCAGGGCCTGAAATTCATTCTCTGTACATTATGTGTGACGCCTTGTTTTCACACCAGGAAACTGTTCAAAACAGTTCATTTCTGTAAAAAACTATGATCGCAGATGTGTTTCAAGTGTTTCAACTTTCACAACATAGAAGTTAAGACTCATTAAATTTAACTTAACTTCAGTTTTTGCCCAATGTAACTCAATAGGATTTTCAAAAGCTGAGTTTGAATTGGTAATTGCACTTTGAAAAACAGTTGGGAAAACCATCCAAACAGTTCTTAACCATAAGGGTACTGGGGGTTTCTATCATTTAGAACTGCCTTACGATAGTATTTTGACTTCTACACAGCGTTAGAGTTGAAGGTAACCTGAATTCATTATAACACTTTTCAAGACCTGAAATTCACTTTGTGTAAACATCTGTGACGCCTTGTTTTCCACCAGGAAACTGTTCAAAACAGTTCATTTCTGTAAAAACTATGTCGCAGATGTGTTTCAAGTGTTTTCACAACATAGAAGTTAAGACTCATTGAGTTTCACTCAACTTCAGTTTTTGTCCATTGCAAGTTTTTGGGGATTTCAAAAAGTGAGTTTAAGATGTGAAGTGCACTTTGAAAAACAGTTGGGAAACCATCCAAACAGTTCTTAACCATAAGGGTACTGGGGATTTCATCATTTAGAACTGCTTTTACCAGAGTACTTTGACTTTACACAGCGTTAGAGTTGAAGGTAACCTTATTTCACAATAACAGCGCTTCCAGGGCCTGAAAATAACTTTGTGTATATATGTGTGACGCCTTTGTTTTCCACCAGGAAACTGTTCAAAACAGTTCATTTCTGTAAAAACTATGTAGCAGATGTGTTTCAAGTGGTTTCACAACATAGAACTTAAGACTCATTAAATTTAACTCAACTTCAGTTTTGGCCCAATGCAACCTCAATAGGGGATTTCAAAAATGAGTTTGAGATGTTGAATTGCACTTTGAAAAACAGTTGGGAAACCATCGGTCAGTTCTTAACCATAAGGGTACTGGGGATTTCATCATTTAGAACTGCTTTTGCCCAGAGTATTTTGACTTTCCACAGAGTTAGAGTTGAAGGTAACCTGAATTCATCATAACGCGTTTCAAGGGCTGACAATCACTTTGTGTACACATGTGTGACGCCTTTGTTTTCCACCAGGAAACTGTTCAAAACAGTTCATTACTGTAAAAAACTATGTCGCTGTTGTGTTCTAAGTGGTTTCACAACAGAGTAGTTAAGACTTCCATTAAATTTAACTCAACTTCAGTTTTTGTCCATTGCAAGTTAAAGGGGATTTCAAAAGTGAGTTTAAGATGTGAAGCACTTTGAAAACAGTTGTTAAACCATCCAAACAGTTCTTAACCATAAGGGTACTGGGGATTTCATCATTTAGAACTGTTTTACGATAGTATTTTGACTTTACACAGCGTTAGAGTTGAAGGTAGCCTTATTTCACCATACTGCGTTTCAGGGCTTGAAATTCACTTTGTGTACACATTTGACGCCTTGTTTTCCACCAGGAAACTGTTCAAAACAGTTCATTTCTGTAAAAACTATGTCGCAGATGTGTTTCGTGTTTCACACATAGAAGTTAAGACTCATTAAATTTAACTCAACTTCAGTTTTGCCCAATGCAACTCTATTGGAATGTCAAAGGTGAGTTTGAGATGTGCACTTTGAAAAAAGTGGGAAACCATCAAACAGTTCTTAACCATAATTACTGGGATTTCATCATTTAGAACTGCTTTGAGTATTTTGACTTTACACAGCCGCTTAGAGTTGAAGGTAACCTTTATTTCACAATAACGCGTTTCAGGGCCTGAAAATAACTTTGTGTACACATGTGTGCGCGCCTTGTTTTCCACCAGGAAACTGTTCAAAACAGTTCACTTCTGTAAAAAACTATGTCAGCTGATGTTTTTCAAGTGGTCTATCACAAAATAGAAGTTAAGACTCACTGAGTTTCACTCAACGCTTAGATTTAGCCCAATGCAAGTCAACGGAATTTCAAAAGTGAGTTTGAGATGTTGAAGTGCACTTTGAAAACAGCAGTTAATGGCCATCCAAAACAGTTCTTAAACTATATGGGTACTGGGGCTCTCATCATTTAGAACTGCCTCTACTAGAGTATTTTGACTTTCAACAGAGTTAGAGCTGAAGGTAACCTGAATTCATCATAACACTTTTCAAGACCTGAAAACAACTTTGTGTACACATGTGTGATACCTTTGTTTCCAACAGGAAAACTTTCAAACAATGTTCATTTCTGTAAAAACTAATGTCAGATGTATTTCCAAGTGGTTTCACAAATATAGAAGTTAAGACTCATTGAGTTTCACTCACCTTCAGTTTTGTCCATTGCAAGTTAATGGGATTTCTAAAGGGTGAGTTTATGATGTGAAGTGCACTTTGAAAAACAGTTGGGAAACCATCCAAACAGTTCTTAACCATAAGGGTACTGGGGATTCTATCATTTAGAACTGCTTTTTACCAGAGTACTTTGACTTTACACAGCGCTAGAGTTGAAGGTAACCTTATTTCACCATAGCGTGTCAGGGCCTGAAATAACTTTGTTTACACATGTGTGACGCTTTGTTTTCCACCTCAGGAAACTGTTCAAAACAGTTCATTTCTGTAAAAACTATGTAGCTGATGTTTTCAAGTGGTTTCACAACATAGAAGTTAAGACTCATTGAGTTTCTACTCAACTTTGATTTGGCCCAATGCAAGTCAAAGTGGATTTCAAAAGTGAATTTGAGATGTTGAAGTGCACTTTGAAAAACAGTTGGGAAACCATCCAAAGTTAGTTCTTAACCATAAGGGTACTGGGGATTTCATCATTTAGAACTGCCTTTACCAGAGTATTTTGACTTTACACAGCTGCTAGAGTTGAAGGTAACCTTATTTCATCATAACGCGCTTCTTGTAGGCCTGAAAATAACTTTGTATACACATGCGTAGACCTTGTTTTCAACCAGGAAACTGTTCAAAATAGCTCATTTCTGTAAAAAACTATGTCGCAGAAGTGTATTCCAAGTGGTTTCACAAATATAGAAGTTAAGACTCATTGAGTTTCACCTAACTTCAGTTTTTGTCCATTGCAAGTTAATTGGGGATTTCAAAAAGTGAGTTTATGATGTGAAGTGCACTATGAAAAAATAGTTGGGAGCCCATCCAAACAGTTCTTAACCATAAGGGTACTTGGGGATTTTATCATTTAGAACTGTTTTTACCATAGTATTTTGACTTTACACAGTGCTAGGAGTTGAAGGTAACCTTATTTCACCATAACCGCTTCAGGGCCTGAAATTCACTTTCTGTACACATGTGTGACGCCTTGTTTTCCACCAGGAAACTGTTCAAAAGCAGTTCCATTTCTGTAAAAAACTATGTCGTAGATGTGTTTCAAGTGTTTTAACTTTCACAAATATAGAAGTTAAGACTCATTAAACTTAACCCAACTTCAGTTTTTGCCCAATGCAACTCAATAGGATTTTCAAAAGTTCGAGTTTGAGATGGTTGAATTGCACTTTGAAAAACAGTTGGGAAACCATCCAAACAGTTCTTAACCATAAGGGTACTGGGGGTTTCATCATTTAGAACTACCTTTACTAGAGTATTTTGACTTTCCACAGAGTTAGAGATGAAGTTAACCTGACTTCATCATAACACTTTTCAAGACCTCAGAAAACAACTTTGTGTACACATCTGTGGCGACTTGTTTTCCACCAGGAAATTGTTCAAAACAGTTCATTTCTGTAAAAACTATGTCACGAGATGTGTTTCAAGTGGTTTCACAACATAGAAGTTAAGACTCATTGAGTTTCACTAACTTCAGTTTTGTCCATTGCAAGTTGTAATGGGATTTCAAAAGTGAGTTTAAGATGTGAAGTGCACTTTGAAAACAGTTGGGGAAACCATCCAAACAAAGTTCTTAACCATATGGGGTACTTGGGATTTCATCATTTAGAACTGTTTTACCGATAGTATTTTGACTTTACACAGCGTTAGAGTTGAAGGTATCCTTATTTCACCATAGCCGCGCTTCAGGGCCTGAAATTCTACTTTGTGTACACGTATTTGACGCCTTTGTTTTCCGCCAGGAAACTGTTCTAAAGACAGTTCATTTCTGTAAAAACTATGCTTCGCAGATGTGTTTCAAGTGGTTTCTACAACATAGAACTTAAGACTCATTAAATTTAACATAGCTCTAGTTTTGGCCCAATGCTACTCAGTCAAGAATTTCAAAAAATTGAGATTGAGATGTTGAATTGCACTTTGAAAAACAGTTGGGAAACAAGCCAAACAGTTCTTAAACCATATGGGTACTGGGGGATTCATCATTTAGAACTGCCCTACCAGAGTATTTTGACATTTTCCACAGAGTTAGAGTTGAAGGTAACCTGAATTCACCATAACGCTGCTCAATGGGCTGAAAATCACTTTGTGTACACATGCTTAGCATATCATGTTTTCCAACAGGAAACTGTTCAAAACAGTTCATTTCTGTAAAAAAACTATGTCGCTAGAATGTTTTTCTGCTAGTTTCACAACATAGAAGTTAAGACTCATTGAGTTTCACTCAACTTTAGATTTTGCCCAATGTAAGTTAATAGAGGGGATTTCAAAAGTGAGTTTGAGATGTTGAAGTGCACTATGAAAATTTGCGAAACCATCCAAACAGTTCTTATCCATAAGGGTAACAGGGGTTTCACTCATTTAGAACTGCCTTTTACAGAGTTTTTGACTCTCAACAGAGGTGAAGTTAGAAGGTAACCTTGTAATTCACTATAACGCGTTTCAAGACCTGAAAACAACTCTTGTGCGTACATGCGTGATACCTTTGTTTTCCACCAGGAAACTTTCCTTCAAAACAGTTAATTTCTGTAAAAAACTATGTCACAGATGTGTTTCCAAGTGTTTCCTTTCATAACATAGAAGTTAAGACTCATTGAGTTTAACTCAACTTCAGTTTTTGTCCCAAATGCAACTTAATAGGGATTTCAAAAGGTGAGTTGAGAAGATAGAAGTAATCTTGAAAAACAGTTGGGAAACCATCCAAACAGTTCTTAACCATAAAAGTTAGTGGGGATTTACTCATTTTAGAACTACCTTTACGATGGTATTTTGACTTTCCACAGGAGTTAGAGTTGAAGGTAACCTGAATTCACCTATAAACGCTGCTTCAAGGGCTGAAAATCACTTTGTGTACACATGTGTGACGGCTTGTTTTCCAACAGGAAACTGTTCAAAACAGTTCATTTTTGTAAAAAACTATATCGCAGTTGTGTTTCAAGTGGTTTCTACAAACATAGAAGCTTAGACTCATTGAATTTAACTCAACTTCTAGTTTTTGCCCATTTACCACTCTAAAGTGAGTGTCGAAGGTGAGTTTGAGATGTTGAATTGCACTTTGAAAAACAGTTGGGAAACCATCCAAACAGTTCTTAACCATATGGGTACTGGGGATTCTTCTTATTTAGAACTGCTTTTACCAGAGTATTTGACTTGCTACACAGCGATAGAGTTGAGAAGATAACCTGAATTTCATCATGCGTCGCTTTCAAGGCCTGAAAATAACTTTGTGTACACATGTGTGATACCTTGTTTTCCAACAGGAAACTATTCAAAACAGTTCACATTTCTGTAAAAACTATAACTCTGATGTATTTCAAGTGGTTTCACAACATAGTAGTTAAGAGATACTGAGTTTCACTAACCTTCAGATTTTGTCCATTGCAAGTTAATGGGGATTTCAAAGGTGAGTTTAAGATGTTGAAGTATCCTTTGAAAAACAGTTGTGAAACCATCCAAACAGTTCTTAACCATAAGGGTAGTGGGGATTTCATCATTTAGGAACTGCCTTTTACCAGAGTACTTTTGACTTTCCACACAGCTAGATTGGAAGGTAACCTTATTTCACCATAACGCTATTTGTGGGCCTGAAAATTAGTTTAGGTACATATGTGTGACAGCTTGTTTTCCACCAGGATACTGTTCAAAACAGTTTATTTCTGTAAAAACTATGCACAGATGTGTTTCAAGTGGTTTCACAACATAGAAGTTAAGACTCATTGAGTTTCCCACTCCAACTTCAGTTTTGTCCATTGCAAGTTAATGGGGATTTCAAAAAGTGAGTTTAAGATATGGAAGTGCATCTATGAAAATAGTTGAAACCATCCAAACAGTTCTTAACTATAAGGGTACTGGGGATTTTATCATTTAGAACTGTTTTACTCATAGTTTTTGACTTTACACAGCGCTAGAGTTGAAGGTAAACCTATTTCACCATAACGCTGCTTCTAGGTCTGAAATCTACTTCTCTGTATACATGTTTGACGTACTGTTTCCACCAGGAAACTGTTCAAAACAGTTCATTTCTGTAAAAAACTATGTCGCAGATGTGTTTCAAGTGTTTCAACTTTCACAAGATAGAAGTTAAGACTCATTAAATTTAACTCAACTTCAGTTTTTGCCCAATGCAACTCAATAGGATTTTCAAAAGCTGAGTTTGAGATGTTGAATTGCACTTTGAAAAACAGTTGGGAAACCATCCAAACAGTTCTTAACCATAAGGGTACTGGGGTTTCATCATTTAGAACTGCCTTTACCAGAGTATTTTGACTTTCCACAGAGTTAGAGATGAAGGTAACCTGACTTCATCATAACACTTTTCAAAACCTGAAAACAACTTTGTGTACACATCTGTGACGGCTTGTTTTCCACAAGGAAACTGTTCAAAACAGTTCATTTCTGTAAAAAACTATGTCACAGATGTGTTTCAAGTGGTTTCACAACATAGAAGTTAAGACTCATTGAGTTTCACTCACCTTCAGTTTTTGTCCATTGCAAGTTAATGGGGATTTCAAAAAGTGAGTTTAAGATGTGAAGTGCACTATGAAAAATAGTTGGGAAACCATCCAAACAGTTCTTAACCATAAGGGTACTGGGGATTTTATCATTTAGAACTGCCTTTACCAGAGTATTTTGACTTTCCACAGAGTTAGAGTTGAAGGTAACCTGACTTCATCATAACACTTTTCAAGACCTGAAAACAACTTTGTGTACACATCTGTGACGGCTTGTTTTCCACCAGGAAACTGTTCAAAACAGTTCATTTCTGTAAAAAACTATGTCACAGATGTGTTTCAAGTGGTTTCACAACATTGAAGTTAAGACTCATTGAGTTTCACTCAACTTCAGTTTTGTCCATTGCAAGTTAATGGGGATTTCAAAAAGTGAGTTTAAGATGTGAAGTGCACTTTGAAAAACAGTTGGGAAACCATCCAAACAGTTCTTAACCATAAGGGTACTGGGGATTTCATCATTTAGAACTGTTTTACGATAGTATTTTGACTTTACACAGCGTTAGAGTTGAAGGTATCCTTTTTTCACCATAACGCGTTTCAGGGCCTGAAATTCACTTTGTGTAAACATGTGTGACGCCTTGTTTTCCACCAGGAAACTGTTCAAAACAGTTCATTTCTGTAAAACTATGGTATTTTGGGCCACAAAAAATTTAAAAAATTTTTTTAAAGATTTCCCCAAAATTGAAAGGGGTTTAAAAAGAATTGAAAATTTTGGGGTTTTAAAACAGTTTTAAAACCCCCCCGTTCTTTAATATGGGGGGCATATTTTAAATTCCTTTACCAGGTAGATTTCCCCATTTTTAAGGGAAAAAATTTTCACTTTAAACCTTTTTTAAAAAAATTAAAAAAAATTTTTTTTTTTGGGAAAACACATTTTTTTTAAAAAAAAAAAGGGGAGACAATGGTTTCACAACTAATTGCCTTGGTTTTTTTAGGTATTAAGTTAAGGGGATTTAAAATTAGGGAAAAAAAAAGGGCCCTTTAAAAGGGGGGGAAACCTAAACGTTTTTAAACCCTAGGGGTTGGGGGGTTACAAGCTGTTTTTTAAAAGTTTTTTTACCAAAACGTTAAGGGGGAATATTTTTTACCATGGTTTGGGGCCTTTTTACGTGTCAAAAATTTTTTTTTTTCGGAAATGTTAAAAAAATTTATTTCAAAATAGGGAGTTTTCTTTAATTTACAAATAAATTGCCAAAAAAATCAATTAGTTTTCCCCCGCAATAATGGATTTTTAAAACAGTTTTGGGGTTTACTTTAAAAAAAGTTGGGGCCATAAACGCTTAAACCCAAAAGGGGATGGGGGTTTTTTTTAATTTTCCGATATTTTACTTTCCAAAAGGAAATGGGACCACTTCACCCCCTTTTTTTTAAAAATTAAAACAACTTTTGTAAAACCCCGTAAATTTTTTTTAAAAAACCCCCAAAAAGTTATTTTGTAAAAATATTCAGTTTTGTTTCAAGGGGTTAAAATGAATTAAATATTAAATTTATCACCTTTATTTTTATTAAGTTTGGGGATTTTAAAAAAGTTTAAAAATTAAGGACTTGAAAATATTGGGGAAAAAATAAAAGTTTTGCCTTTAAAGGGGATTTTTTAAGGGGAAATCCTTACCCAAAAATTTTTTTTACAATTATTAAGGGAATGGTTTTCACTTTTAAAAAACCCGAAAACAATTTTTTTGTAACTTGTAATTTTTTTCCCGGAAACTAATTAAAACATTATTTCTTTAAAAAAAATTTTCCAATGGTTTTAAAGGGGTTTTAAAATGAAATTGCCATTGATTTTAAAACCCTTTTGATTCCCAAATTTTAATTTAAAAATGGTTTTTGTGGAATGCCTTTAAAAATTAAACCTCCAAAAGTTCTTTTACCAAATTGGGGTTTTAATTAAATGTTTTCTATATTTTTTTTTAAAGCTTAATTGAAATATTTTTTCCCAAGGGGTTTTACCTAAATTTTTTGGTCATTTGGGACCCTTTTTTTTCCCAAATGCAAAACGCATTTCAAAAAAATTTGGGAAGTGTTTTTAAAAAGTTTCCAAAAAAGGTTAAATATTGGTTTCATCAATTTAGAATTTTTTATCAAAGGGGGTTTAAAAATTGGGGTTTAGATTTTAAGTCATTTAAAACATTTAAACCCCAAAAATTTTAAATTGGGTATGGGGGGTTTACAAAACTTTTTCCCGGTATTTTGAAACCCGGAAGGGAATTAAGGGGCCAATTAAAAAACCTTTAGCCTAAAACATTTTGTCATTGGAAAATTTTTTTTGGGAAATTTAAAAAAAAGATTTTTGAAAAAAATTCCCTTTTTTAAAAGGGGTTTTTTAAATTAAAAATTGGTTTTTCTCATTAGTTTTTCCATTTAAGTTAAGGGATTTCAAAAATGGTTTGGGTGAATCACTTTTTAAAAATGTTGGCCCCAAAATTTAAAAAGGGGGGGGATTTTTTCTTTGAAATTTTTTTATGTTTTTTTGCACAAATTAATTAAGGGCCCATTCCCAAAATTTGGGCCCGAATTATTTGGTTTAAAAATTTTGTTGTTTTCCCCAGGAAACTGCCAGTTATTTTGAAAAATTTTGGGGGGTTTAATTTTTTAAATTTTACAAAAAAGAATTTAATCTTTTTAAACCCCTTAGTTTTTTCCCCCGAACTAAAAGGTTTTTTAAAAAATATTTTAGTTTGTTACTGAAAAAATTGGGGCCCCCCCAGTTTTCCAAAAGGGGATTTTCAATTTAGAACCCCTTTAAATTTTTACTTTACGGTTAGATTAAGGGAATGCTTACTCCCTTTTTAAGACCCGAAAAAACTTTTTCACCGGACCTTGTTTCCAAAAAACTTTTCAAAACAGTTATTTCTGTAAAAACTAATCGCTTATGTATTTCAAGTGTTTCACAACATAGAAGTTAAGACTCATTGAGTTTCACTCAGCTTCAGTTTTGTCCATTCAAAATTTGGGGGTTTAAAAGGTGAGTTTAGATGTGAAGTCACTTTGAAAACATGGAAAACCCTCAAACAGTTCTTAACCCTAAAAAGGAAGGTTTCAACATTTAGAAATGCTTTTACCAGGTATTTTGACTTTACCCGCGATAGAGTTGAAGGTAACCTTAATTTCACCATAACCGTTTAGGGCCCGAAAATAACTTTTTTACACATGTGTGAGCCTTGTTTCCAAAGGAAACTTTTAAAACAGTTCATTTCTGTAAAAAACTTATGGGTGATGTTTTCAAGTGTTTCACAAATTAAGACTCATTTGGGGTTTTACTCAACTTAGATTTAGGTTTTAAATCAAAGGGGTTTCAAAATTGAGATTGAGATTTGAAGTGCCTTTAGAAAACAGTTTAATGAAACCATCCAAACAGTTCTTAACCATAAGGGTACTGGGGTTTCATCATTTATATCTGCCTTTACCGAGTATTTTTACTTTCCACAGAGTTAGAGTTGAAGGTAACCTGAATTCATCAAACACCTTTCAAGAAAAGAAAACAACTTGTGTACAATTTATACTTGTTTTCCAACAGGGAAAATTTAAACATTCATTTTGAAAACTATGTGCGATGTTTCAAAGTGGTTTACAACATGAATTAAGACTCATTGAGTTTCACTCACCTTCAGTTTGTCCATTCAAGGTTAATGGGGGTTTCAAAGGTGAAGTTTAAGATGTAGAAGTACTTTGAAAACAGTTGGAAAACCCAAAAAGTTCTTTAAACCCTGGTCTGGGAGTTCATCATTTAGAACTGTTTTACCATAGTTTTTACTTTACACAGCGTTAGAGTTGAAGGGGTTTTTTCACCATAAAGCGTTTCAGGCCAATCACTTTGTGTAACATGTGTGCGCCTTGTTTCCACGAAACTGTTAAAACAGTTATTTCTGTAAAACTAAAATTGCAATGTTTCAAGTGCAATTTCCACAAGATAGAAGTTAAAACTTATTAAATTTAACTCAACTTTAGTTTTTGCCCAATGCAACTCAATAGGGTTTTCAAAAGCTAGTTTACAGATTTGAATGCACTTTGAAAAAGTTGGGAAAACCCTCCAACGTTCTTAACCCCAAAGGTACTGGGGTTTCATCATTGGAACTGCCTACCAGAGTATTTTGACTTTCCACAGAGTTAGAGATGAAGTAACCTGCTTCATCATAAACTTTTAAAACCTGAAAACAACTTTGTGTACACATCTGTACGGCTGTTTCCAAGGGAAAATTCAAACAGTTTCATTTCTGTAAAAACTATGTCACAGATGTGTTTCAAGTGGTTTCAACATAGAAGTTAAGACTCATTGGGGTTTATACCACCTTCATTTTGTCCATTGCAAGTTAATGGGGTTCAAAAAGTGAGTTTAAAAATGTAAAGTGCACTATGAAAATAGTTGGGAAAACCCTCCAAACAGTTCTTAACCATAAGGGTACTAGGATTTATCATTTAGAACTGCTTTTACCCAAATATTTTGACTTTCACAGCGTTAGGTTGAAGGTAACCTTAAGCTCACATTAAAAAAATCTAGCCAACCTTATGTGAAAAAATTACCAACTTAACGTGTTAAAGAAAGCTTTAAAACGTTCCCCTTTTAAAAAAAATATTACTAGAAATTTTGTTCAAGGTTTATCTCAAAAATCAAACTTTGAATCATTAAATTCATTGGAAAAAGTTTTTAGCGGGTATTTTAGGCCCTTTAAAACCCTTAATTTATTGTGGCACAATTTTGAGAAAAACAATTTGGGAAACCAGGTTCAGCAAAGTCGGGTGGTTTAAAAAAAGTTTGAATTCCCAACGGGGCAATTACATTCTTTAACCCTGTAAAAGACTTTCCCCATCGGCTTTTTTTAGGTTCATGGGCAATAAATTCCTTTGGAAAATGGGTTACTTTTAAAAGTGCTTTTTACAAATAAATTTTTTTTTTTCTGAAAAAGGTGTAATGTAGGAATTTTTTTCAATTTAAAATGTTTAAAGACGGTGTTCCTCAATTTAAAGGGCAAATACCAGTACGCTGGAATATTGAAAGCTGATGCTTGAAATTTTGGGAACTTCCTGAAAAACAGTTTTAAAACAGTTTTCAACCCAAACAGTAATGGTGAGGTTTTCTTTTGATGCATTGTAACTTCAAAGTTATTTTTGTGAAGGAGTTTAGTTTAAGGGTGTTTTAGTCTAAACAACTTTTAAGACAAAACCTGAGGGGAAAAACTTCTGCTCATGGTGTATATGCTGTTTTCAAGGCTTGGTTCAAAAGTATTTCCCAATTTCAGGAAAACTTAATTGTGAAAATAATATCTTCAAATGATTAAACTGGGTTAAACTGGCATGGTTTTCAATAAATGTTTTTAATGTTCTGAAGAAAAGAAGTTGTAAAAGTGATTTAAAGGAACTGATGTTAAGTGAAATATTTACTTCCTGGAAACACCATTATTCAAATATAAACCCTGGGTTTGGTTTTTTTCTTTTAAAATTGTTTTATAGTTTAAATCTTTGAAAGGGAATTAAGGGGAAACTAAAACCTTTATTTTAACCCGAAATTGGTTTTTAAAAAATTGGCTTCCTTAAGGGAAAACTAACATTTCGGCCTCATTTTGGAAAGCCTTTGTGGAAAAAATTTTGGAGCCAATGTAAACCAGTTACCCTTAAATGAAAACCACTGTTTTTGAAAGAATTTTTTAAGTTTTCCCAACTGTTCAAATGATTAAAATTTTGGTTTAAGCTGCCGTAAAGTTCTTAACTCAACTGTGATTTTGGAAAAGCGCAAAGTAAAGGACCCTTTTGAAAATGTGAGTTTAACCCGTTGAAAATTGCCAACGAAAACAGTTTTTGAAATCCTGACTTGTTATTAATAAATAATCAATTCTTAACCTTTTATCATTAAAGATGCATGGTCCCGAGTATTTGGTCTACTTGGTTTAACTAACATCTCAAATAAACACTTTTAAAACGACCTGGTGAAAATCAAAGAGTGGGGTTGGAAACGTTCTAATTTTCCAACTAGGTTAAAAATTTTAAAAGTTTAAATTTTGAAAAAACTTTCATTATATTTCACCTTTTAAACAAGAATTAAACTGAATGTTATTAACCAAATAAAATTTAGGTTTTTTTATTAATTAAACTGCATATTTTTCGAAAGCGTGATTTCCCCTAAAGGGCACCCTTGTAAAAATAACAAGGTACAACGTACAGTAAACAATTCTTAAAAACCTGTAAAAGTAAATAATGAAATTTAAATAAATTTTATGTTCCTGTTCAAGGTTTTTAAATGGGTTTCCCTGTTCATGTGGAAATAACCCTTTTCCCATTAAAAAAATGGGCAAGTTAAGAAATAATTCTTTGTTACACCTCATGTGGAAACCCTTGAAAATCTACTTTTGGGAAGTCTTTTTGAAAGAACGTTTTAAATTTCTGGTAAAAGAACTAAAGTATGAATTTTTTTCAGGTTTATTTTAAATTTGGATTATCCTCTCTGGAAAAGTAAAAAATTTAAATCTAAAAAAGTAAAATGGAAAGTTGGATGTTTTCAAATTTTTTAGAATTCCTCTAAATCACCTTTGAAAATTACGTTTTAAAGGCCGGAGTTTAACAAAATTTGAAATTTTAAATTTTTCCCTGGAAACAAGGTGTACTGGGGTTATTTTCAGCCTCACTTTTGAAATAATTTTCCAAAAGGAAAATAATTTAAACGGTTTAAATTTAAAACAATTTAGGTTTAATTTAAATTTTAAAATGCTAAACAAGCCTTTGAATCCCCCTTTGGAAACTTGGGGAAAATTCAACTCATGTGAAACCCAAAACATGTATAGTTTACAGAAACCGACGTTTAACGTTTGAGAAACGCCCAAATTTTAAATTGTTTTGGTTTTGAAATGTAGATGAAGTCAGGGACCATTCTTAATTGGAAATAAAAATCCGTAAAGACGTTTAAAAGAAACCCTTTGGGAAAATTTGGGTTTCCCATGTTTCAAATCAAATCACTTAAATCACTTTTGAGTTTTGCTGGGCAAAAATGAAGTTAGTAAAATAGTCCCACTATGTTTTGAGAAACCTTGAAACCATCGCGACATAATTTCGAATAATTTTTATGATTTCCTGTGGAAAAAAGGGGTCACACATGTGCCAAAATAATTCAGGCCTAACGTTAGGTGGGAAAAAGCCTTAACTCGCTTTTTAAAAAATCAAAAACTGGTAAAAAAGTTCCCAAAATAAGTCCCCAGGGACCCCCATGGTTAAAACTGTTTGATTTTTCCAAATTTTTTAAAGTGCCTTCAATCTTAAACTCCTTTGAAATCCATACTGGAGGCAAACTAAGTTGAGTGAAACTCAATGTCTTAAATATGTTGTGAAAACACTTTAAACTTCGGACATGTTTTGAATGAACTTTTAAATTTTCCCGGTGGAAAAAAGGGTCCCGTACCAAAGGTTTTCGGTGAAGGGGGTTTTGGGGGTTACCCCTCCTCGTGGGAATAAAAAAAATGGAAAACAGTTCTAAAAGTAAAAACCCCGTCCCTTTGGGGCGGATGCCTTTTTTCGGGCCCCCCAAACTCATTTTTAAACCCTCACAAAAATTGGTGGCCTTTGGCCCCTGTTGTGCCCGCGAAAACTTTTGCGCATTTTTTGGGAAATTTTTGGTTTCCTGGTGGAAAAAGGCCCATTTTAAACCAAAGTTATTTTCGGGCCGAAAGGTTTAAGGGGGGAAAAAAAAGGGCCTTCCCCAACGGGTGTGGTAAAAAATTCAAAAGTTCTTTCCCGGGGAAAGGGGTTTTGGGCAATTTTTTTAAAGGAATCCCCCGTTTTTGGTTGGGTTAAAAGAAACCTGGGTTTAATAGTTTCCCCCAACTTGTTTTTAAATGACCATTTTTAAATTTTTTAAAAATTTCCCATTAAAAGTTTTTTTAAAATGAAAGGTGGGTTTTTTTAAAAGGCTCATGGGGTCTTTTAAAAAATGATGAAACGCAAAGGGAAATTTCCCTCCGACGTTTTAAAGAAAAAGAAACCTGTTTCAGTTTTTCTGAAAAACACGTCATTTTTTAGAAATGAAAGAATTTCCCGGGGAAAAAACCCAGGGGCGTGGGGTTTTGGGAAATAAGGTTCCTTCAACTCAATTTTAAAGTCAAAAAACTTTAAAACAGTTCTAAAAATAAATCCCCCGTACCCTTTTTAAAAAGGTTTTAACTGTTTTTAATGTTTCCCACTTTTTTCCCAAATGTGGCCTGAATTTAAACTTTCAACTTTTTGAAACCCTGAAAATTTAAAAATTTTTTCGTGGTTTTGAAAGTTTTTGGGGGAAAAAAATTAACCCAACAAAACCCCCAATGTTGTTTGAAAACGCGAAAACCCCCCCTTTGGACAAAGGGTTTTTGCAAAATAATTTTTTGGGGTTTTAGGCTTAAAATTTCCTTGGTTTTTTAAAACAGCGACATGTTTTTCGAAAAAAGTTAACCGGGGAAGTGGGCCCTTATTTTTTTGGTTTTAAAAATGAGTTCTTACCCTTTCTAACCTGGAAAACAAAAAAGAAAATAAATACTTATTTAAAATTTGGGGGGTTTTCCCTTTTTTAAATGATAATTTCCCCGAAACAAAAAAACCCAAAAGAAATTTGAAAAAATTTATAGTTTTCCCAAAAAAAATTTGGGTTTTTTTTAAAAAAAGTTTTCGCCAAAAACCCCTTTAAAATAATTTTCCCCCCCTTTTGGTTTGCCCCAAAAAAAAATTTGGCAGGATAAAAAGTTGGTTGACTGTTTTTAAAGGTTTTTTTGCCCTTTATTTAACCCACAAATCCCCCCGAATGGAAAAAAATTTTAAACAAAAAATGTTTTTTTTTTGGAAAAACGTATTTTACCAGTTTTGGAAAAAATTGGGGCCCCATGTGTCTGAAAAATTTTTCGGTCTTGAAAAATGTTATGATAATTCAGGTTCCTTCACCTTTAACCTTTGGGAAATCAAAATACTCTGGTAAGGCAGTTCTGATGAAAACCCGCCCATTTAAAAACTTTTGGTGGTTTCCAAAATGTTTTCAAAGTACTTCAACATCTCAAACTCCTTTTTTAAATCCCGCTTTCATTGGGCCAAATCTAAAGTTGAGTGCTTAGCTTAATATTTTTGAAACCCGAAAAAAATCATGACATAGTTTTTTTGAAATGAACTGTTTTGAACGTTTTCCCGGTGGGCAGCGTCACCAAAGGGCAAAAATTTTTTGGCCCCGGCGGGGTTATGGTGAAAAAGGTTACCTTCAACTCTACCTGTGAAAATCAAAACTCTGGAAAAGCAGTTCTAAAATGAAATCCCGATTGGAAGCTTTTTTATGGTTTCCCAACCAAAGTGCCTACATCTTAAAACCTTTTTTACATCCCCTCCCTGGAAAAAATGGTGATGAAACCAAAGGGCCATGTTTGAAACCCGAAAAAATGGACATGTTTTAGAAATGAACTGTTTTGATTTCCCGGTGGAAAAATCATGTACACGTTTCAGGCCAAAGCGTTATGGTGAAAAAGTTTACCTTCAACTCTAACGCTGTGTAAAGTCAAAATAGGGAAAAAAAGTTTAAATGATAAAATCCCCGTACCCTTTTTGAAAATGTTTGGTGGTTTCCCCCTTTTTTATAGTGCACTTCACATCTTAAACTCCTTTTGAAAACCCCCTTAACTTCTGGAAAAAACTGAAATTAGTAAACTCAATGATCTTAACTTTTATTTTTCGAAAAAAACTTCTGGGAAAGTTTTTTTCAGAAAAAAACTGTTTTGAACGTTTCCTGGTGGAAAACAAAGGCTCACACATGTGTACCAAAGTTTTTTCAGGCCTGAGTTGAGTGAAATAAAGGTTCCTTCAACCAACCTGTGAAAAAATCAAAATACTCTGGGAAAAGCAGTTCTAAATGATGAAACCCCATCCCTTATGGTTAAAAACTGTTTGGATGGTTTCCCCAAATGTTTTAAGGATTCATCTAAACTCCCGTCCCATTGGGGCCAAACTAAAAATTGGGGAAACTCAATGAGTCTTCTTTATTTGTGAAACCCTTGAAAAAACTCGCGACATAGTTTTTTTCAGAAAAACTGTTTTTTAAAGTTTCCTGGTGGAAAAAATTTTTCACCCCTGTGAAAAAGTTTTTTCAGGCTTTAAAGGTTTTGTGAATTAGGTTCCTTCAACTCTAACCTGTGGAAAATCAAAATACTCTGGTAAAGGGGGTTTTGTAAAAACCCCAGTCCCCTTTTGGTTGAACTGTTTGGATGGTTTCCAACTGTTTTTAAAAGGGGTTCACATCTTAAACTCCTTTTTGAAAACCCCATTAATTGTGGCAAAACGAAGTTGATGAAACTCAATGAGTCTTAACTTCTATGTTGTAAACCCGAAACACCTGGACATAGTTTTTACAGAAATGAAATGTTTTTAACAGTTTCCTGGGGGAAAACAAAGGGTCACCATTTTTCACAAAAGTTTTTTCAGGTGAAAAGGTTATGGTGAAATAAAGGGTTCCCCTTTTAACCAAAATCAAAAAAACTCTTAAAAAACAGTTCTAAATATGAAACCCCAGACCCTTATGGTTAAAATGTTTGGATGGTTTCCCCTGTTTTAAAATCAATTCAACATCTCAAACTCACTTTTTTAAATCCCCGGGTTGCATTGGCAAAACTGAAGTTAGTAAATTTAAGGTCTTAACATGTTGTGAAAATCACATCTGGACATAGTTTTACGAAATGAACTGTTTTGAACAGTTTCCTTGTGGAAAACAAGGGTACTCTTAAACAGTTTATTTTAAGCCCTGAACCTTATGGTGAAAAAGGTTCCTTACTCTAACTGTTTTAAATAAATACTCTGGTAAAACAGTTCAAATTGAAACCCCATGTCCCTTATGGTAAGAATTTAAGGTTGTACTCAACTGTTTAATTCAAATCTGAAACCACTTTTGAAACACAGACTGTTTTTGGGCAAATTAAGTTTTGATAAACTCATGAGTTAAACATCTGTTTACATTACTGAAAAAGTGCTCATAGTTTTTAAAATGAACTGATTGAATAGTTTCCTGTGGAAAAGTTCAACATGTGAAATAAAGTTTTTAAGGTCTTCAAAATGATGAAATCCAGTTACCTTGAAACTCTATGGTGGTAAATCAAAATTTTTAAAGTGACTAACATTCAAATATTTGAAACCCGTTTACTTATGGTAAACTGTTTGATGGTTTCAAACTCATTGTTCAAACTCTATTAAATCCAAAACTTTGAATCTTTGACTTGCAATGAATTAAACGTTTATGTGAAACAAGTCTAACCTATGTTGTGAAAAAGTCTTTAAAACCCAGTGCATGTTTTGAAATAACTGCCTTCTCTAACAGCTTTAAGAGTAAAACAGGCGTAAAAAGTCTAATGTAAACAAAGTATTTTCCAGTCCTGGTAAGACGTTTGGTGGTAAATAGTTACCTTCACTCAATCTTGAAAGTCAAATACTGAGGTCAAACAGTTCAAATGAAAAACCCAGTTGGTAAACTATGGTCTTAATTTGTTTTCAAACTGTTTTCAAGTGCACTTCACATTTTAAACAATTTTGAAAACCATTACTATGGAAAAAAGCGAATTGGTGACAAAGTTAACTTCTATGTTGTGAAAGCGCTATTGAAATTCAGGTCCATATTTACAAAATGAAGTTGAAAGTTTCTGGTAAGATAAATGTAATCCCAGTACCTTAAGTTAAAATTTTGGCCTCCAACGTTTTAAGTGAAATAAGGTCCTTTAACTCTAACGCTTTAAACTCAATATCATTGGTCAAACAAAGTTCAAATGATAAATGATCTGACTCTATGGTTGAACTTTTGGAAGGTTTCCCAACTGTTTTTAAAGTGCAATTCAAATTCAAAGTCCTTGTTGAAACCTTGACTGTTGCAATCTAAAGTTGAGTGAAATCAGGTCTTAACTCTATGTTGTGAAATGAAAAACATCTAGTCGAACATAGTTTTAACATGTAATGGTACTGAATTGTTATCAAATGTTTTGAATAGTTCCTGTGAAACAGTGT
>NC_053156.1:1190962-1227017 GCF_016835505.1 Polypterus senegalus | reverse complement strand
ACCACCATTGAGCAGTAGGGTAGGGGATTTACAGTGGAGGATATTGCACGGTATAGTAGCTGTGAACTCCTTTTATCAGTTATTTGTCCGGGGTTTCAGATACCTGCCCTTTTAGTGGGTTGAGGGAGACGGTATGTCACTGTTTTAGGTTTTGTGAGAGATTGGGGGATTTTTTTAAAATGATAAAGCAGCTGATTGAGGGTCTGGAGGTCTGTTATAATAGAATGGTGTTTGTGTTTGGGGTAAAGAGCTCAAAAACAAATACAAATATTAACCTGGTTAACTTTATTTTAGGACAGGCAAACTGGGAATATGGAAAACCTGGAAAAATAAGGATAAGGGAGCAGGTAGCACAGACCCCACAATATTATTTAAAATGACTTGTAAAAGTAGAATAGAAGTAGATCTGAATTTTTATACATCTACTAGAAATCTTGCACAGTTTAAGGATAAGTGGTGTGTAAATAATGTTTTGTATAATTATGACAATGATGAAGTTCACTTTGCATTTTAATTCTAATTTTATTATTAATAGAATATGTATGAGAAGAAATATATAGAGTATTGTAATAAATGAGTGGAATTGTGGGATGGAAGGGATGAATGAAGGGGCAAGGGTTTGGGTGGGTATTTATGAAATGAATAAGGGATGGACTGGGGGTATTTAGCAGTTTAAAATGTGATTTTATTATGTTTTGGTTTTTTTTCTGTGGTTGCATTTTGTATTTTTAATGAATTTCATACTGAATTTAATAAAGTTGTTTTTAAAAATAAAATATCTATCTATCTATCTATCTATCTATCTATCTATCTATCTATTATATAGTGCCTTTCACATTATCTATCTATCTATCTATCTATCTATCTATCTATCTATCTATCTATCTATCTATCTATCTATCTATCTATCTATCTATTATATAGTGCCTTTCACTCTATCTACCTATCTATCTATCTATTATATAGTGCCTTTCACTCTATCTATCTATCTATCTATCTATCTATCTATCTATCTATCATATAGTGCCTTTTCTATCTATCTATCTATCTATCTATCTATCTACAGTGGTGTGAAAAACTATTTGCCCCTTCCTGATTTCTTATTCTTTTGCACGCTTGTCACACAAAATGTTTCTGATCATTAAACACATTTAACCATTAGTCAAATATAACACAAGTAAACACAAAATGCAGTTTTAAATGATGGTTCTTATTATTTAGGAGAAAAAAAATCCAAACCTACATGGCCCTGTGTGAAAAGTAATTGCCCCTGAACCTAATAACTGGTTGGGCCACCCTTAGCAGCAATAACTGCAATCAAGCGCTTATGATAACTTGCAATGAGTCTTTACAGCGCTCTGGAGGAATTTTGGCCCACTCATCTTTGCAGAATTGTTGTAATTCAGCTTTATTTGAGGGTTTTCTAGCATGAACCGCCTTTTTAAGGTCATGCCATAGCATCTCAATTGGATTCAGGTCAGGACTTTGACTAGGCAACTCCAAAGTCTTCATTTTGTTTTTCTTCAGCCATTCAGAGGTGGATTTGCTGGTGTGTTTTGGGTCATTGTCCTGTTGCAGCACCCAAGATCGCTTCAGCTTGAGTTGACGAACAGATGGCCGGACATTCTCCTTCAGGATTTTTTGGTAGACAGTAGAATTCATGGTTCCATCTATCACAGCAAGCCTTCCAGGTCCTGAAGCAGCAAACAACCCCAGACCATCACACTACCACCACCATATTTTACTGTTGGTATGATGTTCTTTTCTGAAATGCTGTGTTCCTTTTACGCCAGATGTAACGGGACATTTGCCTTCCAAAAAGTTCAACTTTTGTCTCATCAGTCCACAAGGTATTTTCCCAAAAGTCTTGGCAATCATTGAGATGTTTCTAGCAAAATTGAGATGAGCCCTAATGTTCTTTTTGCTTAATAGTGGTTTGTGTCTTGAAATCTGCCATGCAGGCCGTTTTGCCAGTCTCTTTCTTATGGTGGAGTCGTGAACACTGACCTTAATTGAGGCAAGTGAGGCCTGCAGTTCTTTAGACGCTGTCCTGGGGTCTTTGTGACCTCTCGGATGAGTCGCCTCTGCGCTCTTGGGGTAATTTTGGTCGTCGGCCACTCCTGGGAAGGTTCACCACTGTTCCATGTTTTTGCCATTTGTGGATAATGGCTCTCACTGTGGTTTGCTGGAGTCCCAAACCTTTAGAAATGGCTTTATAACCTTTACCAGACTGATAGATCTCAATTACTTCTGTTCTCATTTGTTCCTGAATTTCTTTGGATCTTGGCATGATGTCTAGGTTTTGAGGTGCTTTTGGTCTACTTCTCTGTGTCAGGCAGCTCCTATTTAAGTGATTTCTTGATTGAAACAGGTGTGACAGTAATCAGGCCTGGGGTGGCTACGGAATTGAACTCAGGTGTGATACACCACAGTTAGGTTATTTTTAACAAGGGGCAATTACTTTTTCACACAGGGCCATGTAGGTTTGGATTTTTTTCTCCCTAAATAATAAAAAGCATCATTTAAAAACTTCATTGTGTGTTTACTTGTATTATATTTGACTAATGGTTAAATGTGTTTGATGATCAGAAATATTTTGTGTGACAAACATGCAAAAGAATAAGAAATCAGGAAGGGGGCAAATAGTTTTCACACCACTGTATCTATTATATAGTGCCTTTCACTCTATCTATCTATCTATCTATCTATCTATCTATCTATTTATCTATCTATCTATCTATCTATCTATTATATAGTGCCTTTCATGTCTATCTATCTATCTATCTATCTATCTATCTATCTATCTATCTATCTATCTATCTATCTATCTATCTATCTATCATGAATTAAGAAACTATTCAAACCCATTCCCTTTCTGAACACTTTTCGTTTTTATTTATTTATTTATTTTAAACTGATAAATTTGCCTTTTAACCTATCTATTCACTCTGAATAACCCATAATGACAAAAGGAAAACATGTTTCAGAAGTTGTTACAAATTTATTAAAAATCAAAAACTAAAATCTCTCACTCCTAGAAGTGTTCAGACCCTTATTTCAGTACGTTGTAGAAGCCCCTTTTGGCAGTGATTACAGTTTTGAGTCATCTTGGGTCAGCCTGTACAAGCTTTGCACACCTGGATGAGGGCAGGTTATGCCCTTCTTCCTCCCAGAATTCATATTAATGCAGTTTATCTTTACTTTCAGACCAAATGTTGTTTCTCCTGTTAAGTCCTTAATTAATTGAGCCTATGAGACAGAAGAGTGTATGTTGCATTACTGCTTATCTTTAAATACAGACAAAAACCTGAAGTTTTACTAACTGGTGTAAATAGTGCAGACAGCAATAAATCCGTGTCACCTGATAACAGGCATTACACTTAAACTAAAGTGCACTGAGCAGGTCCCGGTGTCACTGAATCAGCACACAATTTGAGCCTTGTCTTCAACACCAGTCTTTTATCAGGGTGGAGTGGTAGCTCTGAGGCTAGGGGTCTGCACTAGTAATCGGAAGGCTGCCAGTTCAAACCCTGTATATGCCAAAAGTGACTCTACTCTGTTGGCCCCCTGAGCGAGGCCCTTAACCTGCAAATGCTCTGTCTTGGGTGTGACGATAATCTTCTTCCAGGATGTGTATGCAGGTCCTCCAACCTGCAGGGAAACACCTTGGGGTTGGTGGCAGAACTGGCACTCCAGTCACCATAACAAACCTCACAGTGGTCCACTCCATCTAAACTTGTGTGATGCTGAGGTGTCGCCCATTGCATTGCTGCACTCGGGTCCTAATCTGGGATTCTGAATTGGTAAATCATGTGGTGGATGCAGCAATGCACTGTATCAGTGCCTGCTCTTACCTCTCTCTCTCTTTCTTTTACCACACACATACTGCATTAGATAGATAGATAGATAGATAGATAGATAGATAGATAGATAGATAGATAGATAGATAGATAGATAGACAGATAGATAGATAGATAGATAGATAGATAGATAGATAGATAGATAGATAGATAGAGTGAAAGGCACTATATGATAGATAGATAGATAGATAGATAGATAGATAGATAGATAGATAGAAAAGGCACTATATGATAGATAGATAGATAGATAGATAGATAGATAGATGAAAGGCACTATATAATAGATAGATAGATAGATAGATAGATAAAGTGAAAGGCACTATATAATAGATAGATAGACAGATAGATAGATAGATAGATAGATAGATAGACGTGAAGGGCGCTATATAACAGACAGATAATGTAAATTCCAAAGTGACATTAAATTTGTCAGACTCAGCCCCGATGCCCCGCAGTAAGTCAGTCGCTCTTACACGTGTATGCACGTCGTGTTCTGCCTTTTTCATGCGCTCCGCTAGCGTTTGAGCAGTAAGGAGCACTGAGGTGTTTTATGAGGTGGATGGTAGAATTTGTGGCGTTCATAAATATTTACTGTGTAGCTAAAACGTATTAATTACTTTAGGAACGCATCGTCCTTCAGCATGTCCTTCAGTGTTGATTTTACATCCTGCCTTTTCTGTCGGTAGAATTTCACTGCTAGCAGAAATCCGCTTCATTCTTTTCTCCACAGACTAATAACAACTGAAATTGTCTTTGAGACAAGAATTTTATTCGATTTGAAGTGGAAAAGACATTTGTGATTCCATTTTTCTTCAGCTACATGTATAAACTTCATTCTTTCTTATTTTTGTTTTACAGCATACACTGCACACATACAGCGGATTCTTCAGGAAGCATTAAGACCCCTTTCACTGTCTGCACTCTTTTTGTGTTTTGTGGATTTCATTTAAGATGGACACATTTGCCATTTTTCCAATCAATCTAAATTGAATAGCTCATAATGACAGAGTGAAAACATGCATTCAAAAAGGTTTACCAATTTAATAAAAATTAAAAACTAAAGTCTCTGAAAAAAATTAGACGGGGAAAGCAATTATGTAAGCATACATAAGACTGACTTGATTGAACTAATATCTGCAGATTGTTATTGTAAAGACCCGATGTTATCAACCTGCAGCTAAATGGAGTTTGAACTCATTAAAAACACGGGAGAGGCGCAGCTGCCCTGCCTGATAGAAACACGGGACGGGTGTAAAAGGGGACTGAAGTACATAAGTGGGCAGAACATCTGACCTGCTGGAAATAAAACAATGACCAGGCGGGCCGCTAAAGTAAGGACAGGTCAGGATTATAGTTTACACCGTGCTGGTTATTTAGCGGCATAACGTACAGCAGAGTGAGTGTGCGTTACGATTGTTCTCTTTCATAAGAGTCACTTTACCTTCCGTGTTTGCAATGACCTGTCTGCCCCTACTCCTGCTAAGGCTTATTCTTACCAGGGCAAAGCGGGCAGCAATGTGAGGATTCTGTTTTTTGATTTCTCTGGTGCCATCAATACCATCCAGTCATCCGAGTTAAGGGGTCAACTCAGAGCTATGCAGGTGGATGAGCCTGTGGTGTCCTGATGATGGACTCTCTGTCTGTGAGACTCAAGGACTGTGTGAGCACCACAAGGAACAGGCCGGTCTGCCTTTGTCTTCACTCTCTGCACCTCCTACCATAAATATAACAGCAGGTCAGGGCACTTGAGGAAATCCTCAGATGATTCTGCACTTATCGGGAGTATTGATAAGGGGGGATGAGACACAGGAGAGGAGTCAGGGGGAGAACTTTGAGAACTGTCTGCAACTTAACATCAGCAAAACCAAAGAACTGGTGATTGACTTTCACTACATCAAAGAGCCTCTGTGTCTGGTCACTAATCAGATCTATGGATGAAGAAGGGGTCCACACCTACAAGTACTTGGGGTCCACAGCAATGACAGTTTGGACTGGCCTCACAACACAGACAAACTACAGAGGAAAGGGCAGAGCAGACCTTATCACTTAGGAGACTCTGTTCGTTTAATGTGGGAAGTGACGTCCTTCACATCTTCTACAATTCTGTGAAGGCCAGTGAGATATTCTACACTGTGGTGTGCTGGACTGGTAACATCACTTCAAAAGAGGCCCACCGAATCAACAAGCTAACTAAAAGGGCAGGCTGAATTATGGGAGGCACTCTGGACCACCTGGAGGTCGTAGAGGAGGAGGAGAGAATGAAGATAAGACTGATAATCCTCACTCTGACACAGCAACACTAAAGACTTTCAGCCATTGAATTATTCAGAAGAAGTATGTGAAGAAACACAAAAGGAGCTCCTTTACACTGACAGCAATACGCCTCTATAGCGCCTCACTGGGACTGGCACTGCCAAGGCAGGGGTTGTCTTTCTTGTTAATTTTCATTTGTTTTCAGTCCTTTTGCTGTGTATTCGGAGCATAGTGTGTCTGTCTATAATCGATTAATCTTTCTATTTATGTATTCAGTAATTTGCTTCTTTGAAAAGCCAAATATATACCTGGGAACAAAAAAGTTCTATCTATCTATCTATCTATCTATCTATCTATCTATCTATCTATCTATCTATCTATCTATCTATCTATCTATCTATTATATAGTGCCTTTCATATCTATCTATCTATCTATTATATAGTGCCTTTCTATCTATCTATCTATCTATCTATCTATCTATCTATCTATCTATCTATCTATCTATTATATAGTGCCTTTCATATCTATCTATCTATCTATCTATCTATCTATCTATCTATCTATCTATCTATCTATCTATCTATCTATCTATCTATCTATTATATAGTGCTTTTTCTATCTATCTATCTATCTATCTATCTATCTATCTATCTATCTATCTATCCTTTCTGTCTGTGGAATCTCTGTCTGTCGATTACTCTGGTCTGGGTGGGCGTGGTTGTTGGTCGCAGGTTCGCTCCGTTCGTTTGGGTATCTGTGAGTATTTCTCGTTTTCTTTTTCTAACTTTCTTTACTATTAGTTTTATGTATAAAGATTTTTTTACTGATTTGCCATTTATTTGAAAGTATATAGTTTATTGTCAGTGGTTGTTGTAATAGTCGGACGCGCTGCGCCGCCATGGCCCCAGCAAAGCCTCCAGGGCTTATCTCGCTAAATTTTGAAAATCTTTCAAGGAAAAATGGAATTAAAGTGGTTGTGGACCCGATGGTTTCTGTTGAGGCGTGTGTTATTGAGGTAGCGAAAAGAGTTGGCTGTAAGAATGTGAAGTCAGCATCCCGAATGAACAAAACTATTGTAGTTTTTCTAAGCGACGAAGCTATGGTGCATACTATAGTGCAGGAAGGCCTGGTGATAAACGGCTCGCTAGTCCCGGTTCTGCCTTTATCGACTCCTGCTAAACGAGTTATTATTTCAAATGTTCCACCATTTTTGAAAAATGAGGCTTTATTAAATGAACTTCGTAGATATGGTGAAGTCATATCTGATGTGGTTATGATACCGCTTGCCTGCCGCACGGATTTAAAGCATGTCGTGTCTTTCCGGAGACAGGTGTACATGATACTAAATAACTCGCGTGAGGAGCTTGATGTGGCCTTGAAATTTAAAGTAGAGGGTTACGAATATATAGTTTTTATCACTACGGAACAAATGAAATGCTTTAAGTGTGGTCAGACAGGGCACAAAGCGAGTCAGTGTAAGCGGGTGAGATGACGGAGAGCTCGGATATGCCGGGACCGTCTGGTGTGCACAGAGAGCCCGTGATAGAACTTCGGACAACGAAGAGAATGAGTCGGTGATCAGTGATTCGGAAATGGAGGATCTGAGTTACGATTCAGATGAAGCGGCTGAAGATCAGAGTGAAATTACTGTAGTTCAAAGTATCACAGCTGGCCGGGACATGAAGCAGGGGAGCTGGAAGTGTCCAGCGGAGAGCCTGCGTTAGGAAAAACCTGAGGGCTGAAATGATCACGGCCGAGCGGCTAATTCCGGGCAGATTAGTAAAAGTAATGGGAACAAGAAGGCTGAAGTCAGCCATGAAGAGGAGGAGATGGTGGCTAAGGTGATACCAGGGTCGAATATTATAAAGATGACCCTGCAGCGCTTCTCCAAAAACACCCACCGAGTATTGCCGCTCTAGAGACGTGCCCAAGAGATGCGCCTTCTCAAGGGGGGGCGGAGAAGAGCGCGCTGGCTGTGCAGGCATTGACTGAAGAAACAACGCATGAGACGGGGGCCGATGGAGAAATGCTCGTTGAAGACAGTAACGATGAACACGGTTATGTTAAGCCGGTAACCAGAAAAAGAAAGAACAAATAACCAGTGGTGGGCGCCAAGAAGAGCACTAAGACTGAAAGTGCAGAGGCCGCCGCTAGTGATCAGCAGCAGACAGACGGCACTGAAATCAAAGCGAGAGAGGAAGGAGGGGAGGACGGCAATGAATCTGACCCGTCGATAAGAGTTGATCTGTCATCTCACTCGAGCTTACACGAGGCTTACAGCACAGAAAGCATTTTGCGCTTTTAGAGTTTTAGAAGGGAAGCGGGGGTCAGTATAGTCGAACACTTTCCTGATCTCCATCAGTTTCTGAGCTCGGCGAAGCAAGCGGCGGCGGGCTGCTGAATTAGGTATGACCTCCAAAGAGAGAGTCCGATTAAAGAATATCATAAGCAAAGTGAAACGTTCACTAGAAGCACAATCATGATGGCAGTTTTAATGCGATTACCCGTTTCTTTGGTTAATGTAGTGTTGTTGACCGCCACCTTATTTTCTTTTAAAATGCCTGTCTATTCCCTGTGCTCTTTCAATATAAACGGCTGCAGAGATCTAGTAAAAGAACGGCGCTATTTGAGCACTTAGCGCAAAAAGAATTAACGTGGTTTTCCTTCAAGAGACCCATACTGACGAGGCTAATCAGTCTGACTGGCACAGAGAGTGGCCAGGGCTGGCACATCTTAGTCATGGCTCAAATCTCAGTGCAGGAGTCGCGATCTTATTTTCTAAGAGTTTTGTACCTGACAGTGTTGTTTGTACTGAGTTAATCCAGGGGAGGCTGCTGAAGGTAGAAGCGCAGCTGGGAGAGAAGAAGTGGGTGTTCATTAACGTGTACGCCCCAAATGTAGGGATTGAGAGAACTCACTGCTTCTCAGTTTTAAATGATGTCCTGGGGACATGTGACAATGATGAGCTGGTGTTTGTTGGGGGCGACTTTAACTGCACAGAAAATGCGCAGCTGGACAGGAATGGGCTAGAACCGCACCCGGGTCCGTCCAATCACTGAGGTCTGTGGTCACCAATAATAATCTCCTTGATATTTGGAGGGATTTTTATCCGGGGTCCGCAGTATACGTGGGTGAAGAGCTCAGCTGGGCTGCTGTCTATGGCTCGACTTGACAGAATTTACATCCAGAAAAATCACAGGAACCTCATAGCTAACTGCTCCATTCTTCCAACTAGTTTATCTGATCACTGTCTTGTTTCCCTTCAAATCTCTTTTCTCTCTGCTCCTTCTGTTAAATCCTACTGGCACTTTAATAATAATCTACTGAAAGACCCCCACTTCATCAACTGTTTCAAATACTTCTGGACACAATGGAGATACAAAAAGAAGACCTTCTCTTCACTGAGGCAATGGTGGGATTGCTCAAAACTGAGATACGCGTATTGTGCCAACAATACACCGAGCACACCACCAGGGATGTGAATGCGCCATTTCTGAACTGGAGAAGGATATTGAGGAACTTCATTCAGTTTTATGTAATAACTTTGACGGCAGCATTTTTGAGTCCCTCAAAACTAAGAAACAATTATTGATGGACCTTATAGACAAGAGAGTCAACGGCGCACTCGTCCGCCGAGAATGCAGTCGCCACCCAGATGGACGCTCCTACGCAATTTTTTAAACTGGAAAAACAATTGGCCAAAGTAAGACCATCAACTGTTTAAAAATGACAAAGGTCAAACCTGCTGGAGCCTGAAGCCCTTCGATCCTGGGCACACCAATTTTACCAGCGACTGTTTTCTGCAGACATTGAAGAGGTACCTTTAGAGTCGCCAGTTTTCTCCAGGACTTACCTCAGGTTCTAGATGGAGAGAAAGACTTCATGGAAACTACGATCTCTAGATGAGTTGACCACAGCGTTGAATGGGCTGAACATTGGGAAGTCCCCAGGAATTGACGGTTTGCCTGTTGAGTTTTTTAAAGCTTTTTGGTGTCACCTTGGCTGATCTGGCAGAGGTTTTCTGTGAAAGTCTGCGAGTGGGTGAACTGCCCCTTTCCTGTCGCAGGGCGGTTATCACACTACTCCCAAAGAAAGGAGACCTCACGGAGCTAAAGAACTGGCCCAGTAAGCCTGCTGTGTGCGGATTACAAAATCTTCTCCAAGGCCCTGGCTAACCGGTTAGGAAGAGTCATGGCGAGTATCGTGAACCCCGAGCAGACATACTGTGTCCCCAGCAGGTGTATTCTGGACAACATCTTCCTGGTTCGGGATGTGATTGATGCTGCCAGGCTCTTTGGGTTTGATGCTGGTCTTTTATCACTGGATCAGGAGAAGGCGTTTGACAGGGTGGACCACAATTACCTTTTAGCAGTGCTGAAGGCCTTTGGCTTTGGACCTTCATTCATTAAACACATTGGACTTTTTATATCACAACGCTTTTAGTGTCGTGAAACTCAATGGAACACTAACCGCCCGCTCAAGGTCACCAGAGGGATACGCCAGGGTTGCTCTCTGTCCGGTATGCTCTTCTCGCCTCCATCGAGCCGCTACTACAACAAATTCGATCCGCCTTCAAGGTCTGAACATCCCTCAGTGCCCGAATTTACAGCTCAAGGTGGTCGCAGATGCTGATGATTTAACCGTGTTCATCTGTCATCCTGGAGACATCACGGAGCTGAAACATTGCCTGGATGAATTTGAAAACTGTCATCGGCAAAAATTAACTGGGACAAAAGTACCGCATTTTTAATTGGCAACTGGAGGGATGGAGACCCACCGGGCCTACCTGGTGGCCTTAAGTGGAACAGAAGAGTCTTCAGATACCTGGGGGTGTTTTTAGGACAAGGAGGAGTAGCTGAAGAAAACTGGGCAGACTGGGCGGAAAAGTTCAAGCCAGACTGAAGAAATGGAAGTATCTTCAAAAGGAGATCTCCTGTCGAGGCAGGGTCCTCATTATTAATAACTTAATAGCCTCCATGTTCTGGCATAAGTTACAGTGTATAGACCCTCCAATATCGGTCATCAAGAACATCCAGGCAATACTTTTAGATTTCTTTTGGGATGGCCTGCATTGGGTAAAGCGCAGTGTCCTGTATCTGCCTGTAGAAGAGGGCGGTCAGGGACTCATTGACTTGGTGAGCAAGATGGAGGCCTTTAGGTTACAGGCATTACATCGGCTCTTATACGCCCTGAGCACCTACCATGGAGACAGCTGGCCTTTACCTTATTTCGTGGGGTAAGGAATTTAAATTTTGCTGAACATTATTTTTATTACATTCTGCCAACGTTGTTGGGTCTGACCTGCCGGAATTTTATAAATCTGCACTTCAGGTTTGGCACAGAAAGTTCAGAAGGACCAGGCTAAATCTGAAAGTATTTTTGGTTCTTGGAAGAACCTTTAGTCTGGAATCCTCTTTAGATTGTTCGTTATTATTTTCTGACTCATTCGTATCAATTCTTTTAAACAAAAGAATTTTAAAAATAAGACATTTATTTAATACAAATATGAGGTGCTGGCACACCCCTGCCCACCTAGCGACAGTCCTGGGGATCAGATCAGTACGCTTGGTTGACATTTTTCTTAGTCAAGTACAAACAGCACTGCGGAGGTCAGGAGCGAGTTCACTGTGTGACGAGTACTTCACAGGTGAGGGACACCAGAAGCAGAGATGACATCACCCACCATCATTGTAAGACCACACGTCACTGACCACACTGACAGACCTGGACACCTTCTCAGATTTGGGACTCTGGTCGAGAAAGACTTTGAACTGTTTAACAAAAAAGAACTTTATAAACTGTGTGTCAAAGTGACATTTTATAACCAACTGAAAGGGTTGCCAGATACTTTGTGGAGGAAAGAACTGCAGGTCTCAGAGAACATAACACCTTCATGGAGAGCTTTTTATAAACTCCCGTTACAGAAAAGACTTGGGGATCTGCAGTGGAGGATAATGCACTCGGCCTTGGCCACAAACTCATTTCTGAATATAATTAACTCTTCAGAGACTGACCAGTGCCCGTTCTGTGACACAAGGGAGACCATCTTTCATATGTTCATTCACTGTGAACGGCTGAGGCCTTTGTTTATTTTCTTGGATTTAATTCTTAGTGGTTTTGGTTTTGGTCTCTCAAAAATTAACTTTATCTTTGGTATTAACTATAATCAAAAAAATAGGAATAAGTCTGTTCTTGGGAATTTCCTCTTAGGACAGGCCAAGTTGGCAATCCTAAAAACAAGGAGGAATAAAGAGAAAAACCTCATGGGGACCGACGCTCTGCTGCTGTTCAAAGTTTTAATTAAAAGTCGACTAAAACTCGAATTCATGTACCATAAACTAACAAACAATTTAGAAATGTTCAGCGACATGTGGGGGACACGACAGGTACTGTGTGCTGTGGAGGGGGGCAAACTGGTGATCAACTGGGAATGAAAAGCATTGGTGGGCTTCAACAATATGCTTTAATTAATGTGGAGTAGGAGGAGTGTAAAGGAGGATTAGTGGTGGTCTTTGTATTATAATGAATTGTTAATTTTTGATTATATTATAAGCATATGTGCGGAGTAGGAGGAGTGTAAAGGGGATCAGTGGTGGTCTTTGTATCATAGTGAATTGTTAATTTTTATTTATGCGGAGTAGGAGGAGTGTAAAGGGGGGGCAGTGGTGGTCTTTGTATCATAATGAACTGTCAATTGTTTTGATTTTCTTATTAATGTGGAGTAGGAGGAGTGTAAAGGGGAGTAGTGGTAGTTGTCTGATATTTACTTTTTGTTTATCTTGAATATTGGGGCTGTTTATCTTATGACTGTGTATATTGTTAATGTTCATAATAAAGGTCATTTTAAAATTATCTATCTATATAAGTGCCTTCATATCTATCTATCTATCTATCTATCTATCTATCTATCTATCTATTATATAGTGCCTTTCATATCTATCTATCTATCTATCTATCTATCTATCTATCTATCTATCTATCTATCTATCTATCTATCTATCTATTATATATCATTTCTATCTATCTATCTATTATATAGTGCCTTCATATCTATCTATCTATCTATCTATCTATCTATCTATCTATCTATCTATCTATCTATCTATCTATCTATTATATAGTGCCTTTCTATCTATCTATCTATCTATCTATCTATCTATCTATCTATCTATCTATCTATCTATCTATTATATAGTGCCTTTCATATCTATCTATCTATCTATCTATCTATCTATCTATCTATCTATCTATCTATCTATCTATCTATTATATAGTGCCTTCTATCTATCTATCTATCTATCTATCTCCTTCCTGTTCTTGCTGTCGCTGTGCATGCTGGGTGGTTGTCTCGAGTGTGAGCGAGTGGAACTGGTGGTGGACGCTGAGGTGAGTGTGGTGATTCTTTTTCTTCTATTTTTCTATTTTCTTTTTTCTATCTTTTCTTTGGTGAAAACAGCTACACTTGTTTTTGTACTGAGTGGCTTAGGCCACGGCAGCCGCAATGGCTGCTAATCTTGAGCGCTGAGCCGCCGCCATGGGATTACACTTATATCGGAGGAGTTTGTTCCTTTAGAGGCGGGGTTTTGGCGGTAGGCGAAGTGGTCGGATGTGACAATATTAAGTCAGCTTCACGAATGAGCGGGAATATCGTGGTTTTTTTGAGCTCTGTGGATTTAGTTCCGACAGTGGTTGAGAAGGGGGTGGTTATTAATGGCTCCTTTGTACAGGTTTCCCCTTTAGCCGTCCGTCCCGTAGAGTAACAATTTCAAATGCGCCGCCTTTTCTCAAAAATGAAACTATAGCGAAAGAGTTGGAGCGGCATGGGCGTCTGGTATCGAAAATTCGGCACATTCCTTTAGGGTTGTAAATCGCCTGATTTAAAACATGTCTTGTCATTTAGGAGACAAGTTTTATGGTTTTAAATAGAATGGATGACGAATTAAATGTGGCAATGAAGTTTAGAGTGGACGGTTTCGATTATGTGATTTTCGTCACTTCTAACGAAATGAAATGTTTTGGGTGGGAGTGAAGCACATTTAATTAAACAGTGTCCTGAGAACAGCAGGGAACAAGAAAACTAGCCGTACAAATACAGAAATAGAGGGGCAGAAAGTGGAAGATCACGAAATTGTGGCTGATGGCGCAGAGGCGCAAGGTGATAAGAATAAAATGCTACTAGAGCTGAAGGGCAGGAGAATCAAGTGCCCCAGAGATGAGCCGAATGAAGGCGGTAGTGAAACGGTAGATCAAACAGCGACTGCAGCAGAAAGTGTGTGGGGAGAAATTGATATGGATGAGGGAGGCAGCAACGAGACAGAGGAAAAAAGTGAATTTAAACGTCCTGCTCAAAAAGGCAAGGAGAAAGAGAAGATCGGGCACGAAAGAAAATTGTTTTAAGTCAGGGCTCGGGGTCGTTGGAGAGGATCCCGCCTATGGTCCTTGTCAGGAGGATTTTCCGTCTTCGCGGAGACGGCCGATAACGTCTCAAATGCGGGAGTGTCGGGGAAGAAACGACGACGGTAATATCTCCGATGGGTCTGCTGCCTCGGAGCCCCCAGAGTTAAAAGCCAGGGGGGGTTACAGCGCTCAAAGTGTGAAAGAGTTTTTGGTGAATACCGCCGGAAAAAAGGGGTGGATGTGGCCGAATTTTTCCCTGACATTGACCTCTTTCTATCGTCTGTCCGCGGGTTGCGACGAGACAAAGCAGTCTCCGCAATGTTTGATGTTAAAGAGCTCGTGAGGCTAAAGAATTTAACAAGTAAACTGAGAAAACAGTCCAATCTAAACACCACCTAATGGCTAAGCCCCCTGTTAAATCTACTCCACAGTCTTTGTGGTGGTCCCTGTGTTTTATTGTGTGTTCATCTATCTATTCTGTTACCATGGCAAGTGTACACATAGGAACCCTAAATATTAACGGTGGGAGAAGTCCAGATAAGAGGGTCGCATTGTTTGATTTTATCAGACAAAAAGACTTGAATGTCACCTTTCTACAAGAAACCCACATTGATGAGCAAAATCAGTGGGAGTGGAGCAGAGATTGGAAGGGGACATTTTTTTAGTAATGGGACAAATGTTAGTGCTGGAGTGGCCATTTTATTTCTTGGAGGACTTCAAGTAGAAGTTTGCAGCACTGATGAGCTGGTGAAAGGGCGACTCCTGAAAGTGACGGTGAAACTTCAAGGCAGTGTCGTCACTTTCATTAATGTGTACCTGAATGAGGGTGAGGAGAGGCTCCACTTCTTTAACAAGTTAGGAGATCTTTTATCCAAGTGTGACCCTGAGGAAGTGGTGGTGTTAGGAGGGGATTTTAATTGTACACTTGATACCAGAATAGACAGAAATAATGGGCTGGAACCGCACCTCGCTCAGCACGAGCTTTAGGTAAAATAATTAAGGACATTGGGCTGGAAGATGTATGGAGGGCTAAAATGGGGCCTGTCGGCAATACACCTGGGGCGGACGAGTGGAAATACGATCTCAATGGCGAGACTCGATCATTTTATAGTTTTAAGCACCTGTTAGGTTTATTTAAGGTGTGCTCTATTGTGCCTACTGGATTCTCTGATCACAGTTTGGTGTGTTGTACACTTATTTGTAACACTTACAGACCCCGTAGTCCATACTGGCATTTTAACACACTCCTCCTTAAAGATCAGAACTTTAAAGAGTTATTTGTTCATTTCTGGGGAGGCTGGAAGGCTATGAAGAAGGAGTTCACCAGCTTACAACAGTGGTGGGAGGTTGGGAAGAGTCACATCCGGGCCTTGTGTCAGGAGTATACCAGAAATGTCACCCAAGTATTGCGGTCAGAAATGGCAGCTTTAGAAATTAAAATAGCTGAATTTCAACAGCTTCTAGAGAAGGGTCCAAATGAGCAGCTTCAGGCGAGCCTGACTTCTGCTAAACTGGGGTTGGCCACCTGCTTGAGACCAGAGCTCAGGGGCTTTAGTGAGGGCCCGTTTCAACGACTGACTGAGATGGATGCACCAACTCAATATTTTTGGTTTAGAGAAAAAACTCGCAGAGTAAAATCTTACATTGCATAAGAACACCCGATGGCAGTGAGACACAAGAGCCCAGTGAAATAAGGCAGGTGGTCCGCGAATTTTATGAACTTCTGTTTGCTGCAGATGGAGATGGTGGCAGTGAAGACCAACAGGCCTTTTTGCAGGACTTACCGCAGCTGCCCAATGCAGATGTGGCAGCTAAATAGAGAGGTGACCTTTGCAGAACTCACCACAGCCCTGGGACAGCTGAAAACAGGGAAGGTCCCGGAATCGATGGAATACCAGTGGAGTTTTATAAAGAGTTCTGGGATGTCATCGGCCTGGACTTATTGGAGGTGTTCGTGGAGTTTTAAACTGGCTTGTTACCGCAGAGCTGCCGTAGAGCCGTGATCACGCTGCTGCGAAGAAGGGAGACTTGTGTCTCATTAAGAACTGGCGGCCTGTGTCTCTCTTATGCGCTGATTATAAAGTTCTCTCTAAAGCCTTAGCCAACAGGATGGTCCAAGTTTTAGGGAGAGTGGTGCATCCTGATCAGAATTACTGCGTGGCTGGCAGGTCCATCTTTAATAACATTTTTTTAATTCGGGACATTTTGGCTGCTGCAGAACTGTTTGGTTTTCAGACTGGTCTTATTTTTCTTGACCAGGAAAAAGCTTTTGACAGGGTCAGTCACTCATTTTATGGAATGCCATGAAGGCGTTTGGGTTTGGGGGGTCTTTTATTAAACATATTCGTTTACTTTATAGTGACATTTCTGGTATCATAAAGGTCAATGGTGGCTTGTGTGCACCTTTCAGTGTCAGAAGAGGAGTCAGACAGGGATGTTCTTTGTCCGGCATGTTATATGCTCTGGCGCTGGAGCCTTTCCTGGTGCACCTGAGGAAGGTGCTGACTGGTCTCTCCATCCCCAACTGCAACATGGACCCTGTGAAAGTCACTGCTTATGCAGATGATCTTGCTGTGGTCATCACAAGCCAGAAGGATTTGGACAAATTAACTGATTGTCTGAGGAATTACAGCAAAGCATCTTCGCTAAAGTGAATTGGAACAAAAGTAGTGCAGTGTTGGTTGGGAACTGGAAGGATGTAGTCCTCCTCGACTGAAGGGGTCTGCAGTGGACAACTGGAGGCTTCCTGTACCTGGGAGTCCATCTCGGAGATGACCACTACATCCAAAAGAACTGGGAGGGTCTGTTGGACAAGGTTACAGCTCGGCTTGCCAAGTGGAAGTGGATACTCCCTCAGTTATCCTATAGAGGACGGATGCTGGTCATTAATAACCTGGTGACCTCCAGCCTGTGGCATAAGTGTATTTGTCTGCAACCTCCACTTTGCTTGTTCAGCAGATACAGAAGGCGATCATGGATTTTTTGGACTGGTACCCATTGGATACAGAAGGGCGTTCTATTTTACCATTGGATGAAGGCGGACAAGGACTTATTGACATTACCAGCAGGATTGCTGCTTTCCCTTCAGACCATTCAAACCTGCTGTATCCTGTCGAGCAGAGCCAGTGGATGAACTTAGCCGTACTCTTCTTTAAACAAGCCAGGCATATGGGACTTGGGAAAAGTTTACTGCTGTGCCACTTAGATAAGATCAAGACTTTACAGGTGCCAGGTTTTATAAAAGCCTTCTAGCAGCGTGGCAACTGCTGTTGATAAAAAAGGACTGTGATGACCTCTCCACATTTTGGGTCCTTCATGAACCACTGTTCTACAATCCTGCTGTTGGCACTGCTACAGGACTTTCTGAAAATTGTATTAATCATTTCATAATACATGGAATAACCACAATAAAGGACATAATTGACTGGGAAAATTACACTTGGAAAAGTGCACAAGTGGTAGCAGTGGAGACAGGGGTACACTCAGTCCCTAATGGAGAAGTTTCTGTGGCAGGTACAATCATCAATGGACAGGGAATCCATGACACTCCTGCACGGAATTTTCTCATCACAATTGAAGCCAACTGACAAACGCCTTTTCCAACGCTTACTGTGTCTCCGGCTGTTGAACTGAGGGATGGTGAGACTAATGTTTTAGCCTTAAGTTCTCTAGAGGCGTTATCTCTACCTACAGTGCCGGGGAAACAGCTGTACAGGATTTGTGTGAAGGTGAACAACCTGGAGCAGCTGAGGACACGAAGACACGACACACCATGGAGAGACAAGCTTGGAGCCCCTCAGGACTGAACCCGCATGGAGGTCGTTGTACAAGCCGCCATTGGCCAGTAGGGTGGGAGACCTGCAGTGGAGGTTGGTACATGGGATACTAGCGGTGAACTCCTTCTTATCGATTATATGTCCGGGGTCTCAGATTGCTGCCCTTTTGTGGTCTGAGGGAAAGTGTCTTTCATGCATTTATGTATTGTGAGAGGCTCCAGACCTTTTTTAGTGAAATTGAAAGAATAGTAGAAGGGCTGGGGGTCCATAATGGCACGGTGTTTGTGTTTGGGGTTAAATTACAAAACACACCAGAGAAAATATGAACTTAATTAATTTTATTATCGGGCAAGCAAAACTGTCAATATGGAAGACCCGTAAAAACAAGATTACTGGGAGTGGAAATGAAAATGTTGTTGTATTTTTTAGAAAAGTATGTGAAAGTAGGATATTAGTGGATTTTAATTTTTATAAGTCCACAAATAATTTAGCAAAGTTTAAGGAAATGTGGTGCGTGAATAATGTGCTTTGTGTATGTGATGAAGATAATTTGCAATTTGTGCTTGACTTTGGTGTTTCATTCCTTTATAAATTGGGTGGATAAATTGAGAATAAGTGGGATTGGAGGGTGGAAACAATGGGGGGGATTAGATAAATATATACTCCAAGAACAATATGAATATGTAATGGTTTAAAATGAATATTCATCATTAGGAAAGTGTGTACGTGTTTTTTTTGTAAGACTTAAGATTTTGAGTTTTACTGTGTTTTTTTGTATTTATTCCTGTGTTTATTTAATAAAGTTTGCTTTTAAAAATAAAAATAAAAAAATATCTATCTATCTATCTATTATATAGTGCCTTTCACATCTATCTATCTATCTATCTATCTATCTATCTATCTATCTATCTATCTATCTATTATATAGTGCCTTTCATATCTATCTATCTATCTATCTATCTATCTATCTATCTATCTATCTATCTATCTATTATATAGTGCATTTCATCTATCTATCTATCTATCTATCTATCTATCTATCTATCTATCTATCTATCTATCTATCTATCTATCTATCTATCTATCTATCTATCTATCTATCTATCTATCTATCTATCTATCTATCTATCTATCTATCTATTATATAGTGCCTTCTCATCTATCTATCTATCTATCTATCTATCTATCTATCTATCTATCTATCTATCTATCTATCTATTATATAGTGTCTATCTATCTATCTATCTATCTATCTATCTATCTATCTATCTATCTATCTATCTATCTGCCTTTCATTCTCTCTGTCTATTTAATTAAAGAACAGCAGTTTTTGCTCCTCATTTGCTTGCCTGTGTCTCTCACTCACCACACTTATGTTCAGTCATTAACTTCAAGACCCCCGGAGAGTTCTCTGTGATGGAGTTCTAAAAGCCCAGAGCATCACAATGCCGTTGGAGGAATTTAACAAATATGTGGAATTGCTTGGGTGATTCAAGGGGGCACCCTGTGTTATTTTAGCCATCTTCCCAAGAAATCAAAACATTTTTGAAAAACACAACTTCCTACTTTTTATTGTGTTTCTATTTATTTTTAGGGAAATGTATGCTGAAAAATGAGGCGACTGTCATGTACTCCCAACCTCTGCCCGCATGCAGACATTTCTTTTACATCGCATCTCAATGTTAGGTTGCAGAGCTCTACTTTCGACTGTTACATCAGCATGTGCTCACTCTCTGCTGTGTTATTATCTGCTACGCAATACACCACTAAGGTCTGCATGTGTGTATCCGGACGCTCAGAGCACTCTGATTGGTTGGTTTGGCTTTGGTGATGTGATTAAAAGAGGAAGTGTGAGTGAGGAGAAAAGGCTCAAGAAGACATACAGAGAGAGACGCCTTCAAAGATGGAATGTATTAAAGGAGACAAGAGGCGAGACTCTGAGAAGAATCCTTAATGATAATGCGCTCAAGGGAAAGAGTGCTGTTGAAGAGAAGTTCAGTGTCTTCATCACTCAGATACTGAGGAAAGGAGCTGGAGGTACTCATATGGCTAGTGATAATACATATTTTAAAATGATTCTGTTACCAGTGGTAGCGCTGCTGCTCTGCAGTAAGAAGACCGCGGTTGGGGTCCTACCTGTTTTGAGTTCCTGCTTTGGCGTCCTCCAGGTTTCCTCCAACTGTCCAAAGACATGCAGGTTAGGTGAACTGGTGATGCCTAGCTGGTCCTGGTGTGTCTGTGTGTGCTCACCCTGTGGTGGACTGACACGCTGTCCAGAGTTTGTGTGCCCTATGCTAGCTGGGATAGGCTCCAGATCAACACACACTAAATCCAAACCAAGACCCTCGTCTGGATTAACTGGGTTAGAAAATGACATATTAACAAATAGCGTGGCCAAAATGCACATGTTCAGCTTACTCTACATGACGCACCTTTATATGGCAACCAGAGGTCTGCGTGTTTCCTAGTGTTGTAAAAGGTATACAAAGTCCCATCCATTCATTATGTCAGGGGGTTCTCAAGGTTTTTAAGACCAGGGACCCCTTCACAGAGAGAATTTTTCGAAACCCACCTATAGGGTTGTTACTCTCTCAAGTGGGTGTTAGCATATCAGAGCCAATAGCGGGAGTTTTCCACATTCGACTTATATGACCATCCACCCATCCAGTATCCAACCCGCTATATATAACTGCAGAGTCACAGGGGTCTGCTGGAGCCAATCCCAGTCAACACAGGGTGCAAGGCAGGAAACAAACCCCAGGCAGGGCACCAGCCCACCGCAGGGCACACACAATGCATCTAACCTGCATATCTTTGGACTATGGGAGGAAACCAACACAGACACGGGGAAAACATGCAAGCTCCACGCAGGAGGACCCAGGAAGCGAAACCTAACTGCGAGGCAGCAGTGCTACCCACTGCGCCACCGTGCCTCCCACTTATACCTAATCGACATTATAAAATACCAGAAATTATACAGTAAAATCAAGCCCCAACTTATCCACGGGAGAAATACGAGGTCTGTCTATTAAATAACTTGACTAACATAATAACTCGCCTTTTATTTATATAACATTTCTAATGCTTGGCCCCTTCAGTATAACTCCCCATTCACAATTACGGACTGACGCAGTCTTAGTTTCCACTGGTCGAAGGCTTGGAGCAGATTAGTTTCTGTCAGCTGTTTCAAGACATCTTACAAAAAGGGTTGTTGATGCTCATCAGGATGGAGAAGGTTACAAAACCATCTCTAAAGAGTTTGGACTCCACCAATCCACAGTCAGACAGATTGTGTACAAATGGAGGAAATTCAAGACCATTGTTACCCTCCCAGGAGTGGTCGACCAACAAAGATCACTCAAGAGCAAGGCACACGGTAATAGTCGGCGAGGTCACAAAGGACCACAGGGTAACTTCTAAGCAACTGAAGGCCTCTCTACATTGGCTAATGTTCATGTTCATGAGTCCACCATCAGGAGAACACTGAACAACAATTGTGTGCATGGCAGGGTTGCAAGGAGAAAGCCACTGCTCTCCAAAAACATTGCTGCTTGTCTGCAGTTTGCTAAAGATCACGTGGACAAACCAGAAAGCTACTGGAAGAATGTTTTGTGGACAGATGAGACCAAAATAGAACTTTTGGTTTAAACGAAAAGCGTTATGTTTGGAGAAAGGAAAACACTGCATTCCAGCATAAGAACCTTATCCCATCTGTGAAACATGGTGGTGGTAGTATCATGGTTTGGGCCTGCTTTGCTGCATCTGGGCCAGGACGGCTTGCCTTCTTTGATGGAACGATGAATTCTGAATTATATCAGAGAATTCTAATGGAAAATGTCAGGACATCTGTCCATGAACTGAATCTCAAGAGAAGGTGGGTCATGCAGCAAGACAACGACCCTAAGCACACAAGTCGTTCTACCAAAGAATAGTTAAAGAAGAATAAAGTGAACATTTTGAATGTCCAAGTCAAAGTTCTGACCTTAATCCAATCGAAATGTTGTGGAAGGACCTGAAGTGAGCAGTTCATGTGAGGAAACTCACCAACATCCCAGTGTTGAAGCTATTCTGTAAGGAATGGGCTAAAATTCCTCCAAGCCGGTGTGCAGGAATGATCAGAAGTTACCGGAAACGTTTAGTTGCAGTTATTGGGGGGTCACACCAGATACTGAAAGCAAAGGTTCACATACTATTGCCACCCACAAATATGTAATATTCGATCATTTTCCTTAATAAATAAATGACCAAGTATAATATTTTTTTTTTTTTTTTTTCCTTTTTGGGGGTTTCCCCTTTTTTATCTTTACTTTTTTTAAGGGACTTGGGTGAAAAAATTCTGGGATGAAATGGGGTTTTTTTTTTAAGGTTTTTGGTTTTTTTAAAAAAAAGAATTTTTCAAAAACAAACAAAATTTGAAACTGGTTAAAAGGGGGAAACCCAAAAAAAAAATTTTTGGGACCCTTTCCCATTTTTTTTCCCAAAAAAAAATTTTGTTGGGGCCCAAAAAAAAAAAAGCCCCTTTTTAAAAGGGGAAGTTTGGATCACTGCAAAAAGTGATTCCCGGAGTTTCAATAAACTGCTGACCTGAGCAAACTGCTCCAGCTGGGTCAGGGGGAAGGGTTTCCCAGATGCATGAAAGCCCAAAGTTTGGTTCTTTGAACACTGTGTTTTTTGGGTTTTTATCCTGTTGGAGGATCCATGCCCTTTGGACTGAGACGGAGTTTTTTACACCGGGCAGAACGTTTACCCAGAATGTCTTGATAGTCTTGGATTTCATTGTTCTCTGCACGGGCCCAAGTCACCCACCAGACACCGAAAAGAACCCCCAAAATATAACGGGGCCCCCCCATGTTTCACAGTAGCTATGGTGTTCTTTCTTTGAAGGCTTCATTTTTTCATCTGGGACATATAGCTGATGTGACCCCCCAAAAAAGTTCCATTTTTCTCTGTTTGTCCAATGGACATTGTTTCAGGAAGCACTTTATTTTGTCAGTGTATTTTAGGAAATTCCAGGTCTGAAATTTTTCATGTTTTTCCCTGGGTCATCTTCTTTTGGGCCCACTGTCACTTAAAAAAGCAATGGATGATGCAATCAGACACTGATGGACCTTGCCCTTTGATTTCAGCTTGTATCTCTTGGAAGTTGTTTTTGGTTTTGTCCACCATCCCCCTATCCTCCTGCCGTTCTGGGGTTGAGTGTCCCCATGTCCATGTCCAGGGAGGTTAGCACAGTCTCATGGACCTTAAATGTCTCTTAAATTTGCAACTGTTGCCACAGGAACATCAAGCTGTTGAGACGGTGGTCTTCTACCCTTTGCCTTCACATGCTTGTCTATATTTTTTTTCTGATTCCACAGACAACTCCCCCCTTGTTTTTTTGGTCCATGCTCAGTGTGGGACACGAGACACCAAAGAGCAGAGGGACAATTTTTATCCATTTAAATGACTGTTTGGGGGCAAATGGGGGCGCTTGCTCTTCAGTTGGAGCCCCGGTTCCCTTTCCCAGGTCCTCCCCTGGGGTGCCCCCCTTTTTCTGCGGGGGTTTTCCAACAGTCCAAAGACATGCAGGTTAGGTTGATTCAAATTGGCCCTAGTGTGTGCTTGGTGTGTGGGTGTGTTTTTTATCCTGTGGTGGGTGGCCCCTCCCCGGGGTTTGGGTTCCTGCCCTGTGTTGGCTGGGGTTTCCAGCACCCCCGTGACCCTGTTTGGGTTCATGGGTTGGAAAAAGGATGGATGGAAATGACTGATTGTGGGATTGTAGACATGTGTGATATGAATTGTGGAAAAAATGCTTGAATCTTTTTTTTGGGAAACTTCTAGGGGCCCAAAGAAAAGTGTCCAGGCATTTTAGAAGATCTTTTATGAATAAGCAATACTTCATTTTTGTCGACTTGCTTTGTTTTTCCGATGACATATGGAAGGTGTGCAGGTACACAGGGGGCAATTGCTAGTTTGTCTTCTCATTTCAGGGGATACAGACTTTTTCAATGGGCTCTAAGGGGACCCAAAATTTGTCTGCATCCGATTATACATATGACGGGGTGTGTGTGTATGAGTTTAACAAAAAACAGAAAAGATTGAATACACAAAAAACGAGTTAAGAATGTACCAGCTGTTTTGCAGTTTAGCCATAGATTGGGGAATGACCGATGTTAGATAAACATTTCCCCAAGGTCGGCTGAAAATGTCAAACCAATCTATAATTTTACCTGCCAAAAAAATTTCCAAAGTGCAATTTCCAAATACTTCCCAATAATTTTTTTTTTAGCTGTTTACTACTGGAAGTTTCTGATGTGGCTTATTACAGAAATTTTAGCTAATCTCATTTTCACAGTCAGATAAAGTTTCATGAAGAAGCAGCAGCAGCAACGGGGTGTGAGCTTTTGTTTATGTCTTGAATGGACAATTCCTGATTAATGTGTGAAGGTGACCCCAAGTCCAGGTAAAGGTTTTCTTTTCACATAGAAAAACACGAAGAATTGCATTAAATTAATAAATAAATAAATAAATAAACTGACAGAAAATCATTTTCCCCTCTTAGTGAAGGTTGCAGGCAGTGGAAAATTCTTTTTGTGGCTCTGCCTTACCTTTTTTAAACCCTTTCCCATTTAGTCTGTGAGAAGAAGTCTGAATTAATAAAAAAAATTCACTTTTTAAACTCAGAATTAGAACAGTTTGCTATTTTGTAAAATCAGAAGGATATGACAATGAGAGGCACGAGAGTCAAAAATGCCCAGAGATCGGTCGGGCAAAATCGAGAGCAGTTATGGTTAGGGAAAGGTGGGTGAATAAAAAATTTAAAAAATAAAACTACAAGGAAAGGAGAAATGGTTTTACAGTTTGTCCATAAATATTTGACAGAGACAACTTTTTTTCCCAATTGTGGGTTTTGTACATCACCACAATGAATTTTAAATGAAAAAACTCAGATGCAGTTGAAGTGCAGACTTTCAGCTTTAATTCAGTGGGGGAACAAAACGATTTAAAAAATGTGAGGAATAAATAATTTTTTGAACACAACCCCCCTTTTTTAGCGGCTCAAAAATAATTAGACAAATTAAATAACTGGAAATCAAATGTTCATTTCTAATCTTGGTTGAAACCTTTTGTGGCAATGCCAGCCTGAAGTCTTGAACTCCTGACATCACCAGATGCTGGTTTTTCCTTTTTTAAAGCTCTGCCCCCTTTTTCTTTCAGTTGCTGTTTGTTTTGGGGGCCCTTTTTTCCCGGGGTTTTGTCTTCAGCAAGTGAAATGCCTGCTCAGTTGGGTGAAGATCAGGGGACTTTTTGGATTTTCCCCTTTTGCCCCAAAAAGCCCCCTTCTTTAGGTTTTTTTTTTATTCGAAAGGGTTTTTTTTTAAGGGGAGGGGTTTCACTTGGTGGCCCCTTTGGTTTTTTGAAGGGCTTTTAAAAACCCCAAATGGGATTTTTCCCTTTTAAGGGTTCTTACCATATTCTCATTCCCCCATGTTGTCTTCCGGGACGCCCGGTTTTTTTGCGTTGTTGAGTTCACCAGTGCTTGCTTTCTTCTCGGGAGGGTCCCAAAACTGTAGATTTTGCCACTGAATAGTACAATTTCCGGATGGGTTTTTTTCTGTTTCACAGCTTAAGATGTTTCTGTCAACTGATGGAGATCCTTTGACCGCATTTTGTCTGTTCACAGTAAAATCTTCCACATGCAGCACCACACCTCAAATCAACTCGGCCTTTATCTGCTGGAAGATAAGACGAAAGACTTGAACACCCCTGCCATGAAATAGCCTTTGAGTCAATTGTCTTTTGAACCCTGAAATAAAGGGGATGTGTTCAAAATGCTTTAGTTGCCTCACATTTTTATGCAATTGTTTGTTCACCCAATTGAATTAAAGCTGAAAGTCGAAATTTCAACTAAACCCTGAGTTGTTCATTAAAATTATTGTGACGCAAAAACCCAAAAAATTAGAAAAAGTTGTTCTGTACAAATATTTTATGGAAAAAACTAAATGCAGGTTTCAGTAAGATTGAGCCCTTCATTTTGTAAACCTGGTGAGATTTCATTTAAATGAGAAATCAGCCATTTTTGCCATCACTATACAGTGGGGTGCAAAAGTTTGGGAAACTTGTTTAAAAGTCATTGTTTTCCGTAAACATTGGTTGTTACGATAAAAATGTCCAAAATCTATCATATAGGAGACACAACAGTGATATTTGAGAAGTGAAATGGTTTTGGATTGTAGAAATGTGTATAATTGTTCAACAAAATCAGGCAGGTGATAATTTGGGCACTTGCATTTTGATTCTCAAACTTTTAGAACTAATTATTGAGCTCCAATTGGCTTGGTAAGCTAGTGACCCCGACCTATCACAGGTGAATAGATTTAAAGGGGGCCATTGTAAGTTCCTCCCCTTAATTCCTCTAAGAGTAGCAAATGGGGTCACAAAACAACCCAAATGACCGAAGACAAAGATTGTTCACCATCATGGTTTAGGGAAGGATACAGAAAGCTGTCCCAAAATTGAAGCTGTCTGTTTCCACAGTTAGGAACATATTGAGAAATGGAAGACCACAGGCTAGTTCCTTTAAGGCCTGGCAGACCAAGAAAGATTTCGATAGACAGAAGTGACGATTGGAAAGCGAGTCAACCCACAGACCAGCACCAAAAACCTACAAATCATCTTGCAGCAGATGGAGTCACTGTGCATCGTTCAACCATTCCGGGATTTTTCACAAGGAGATGCTGTATGCAAGAGTATGGAGGAAGCACAAAAGAGCCGCTTGAGGTCTGCTCAGCACATTTGGACAAGCGCTTCATTTTGGGAAAAAGGGTTGGACTGATGAAATAAAATGGAGTTATTTGGCAGAACAAGGGCATTATGCATTGAGGAAAAAGAACACAGCATTCCAAGAAAACACCTGCTACCCAGTAAAATACTGGTGTGGTTCCATCATGCTGTGGGGTGTGTGGCCCGTGCAGGACTGCAATCTTGTCAAAGTTGAGATCTGGATTCCATTTTAGTATCAGAGATCTGAGACCAATGTCCAGGAATCAGTGACAAAGCTGAAACTCCGGGCTGGATCTTTCAACAAGACAACGACCAACACTGCTCAAAAATCCACTAAGGCATTCATGCAGAGGAACAAGTACAACGTTCTGAATGGCCATCCCAGTCCCAGACCTGAATAGAATTGAAAATCTGTGGTGTGAGTTAAAGAGAGCTTGTCCATCTCGGAAGCATCAAACCTGAATGAACTAGAGATGTTTTGGAAAGAGGAATGGTCCAAAATACCTTCAACCACAATCCAGACTCTCATTGGAACCTACAGGAAGCGTTTAGAGGCTGGAATTTCTGCAAAAGGCGGGTCTACTAAATATTGATTTCATTTTTTTGGGGCCCAAATTTATCACCTGCCTGATTTTGTTTGAACAATTATTACACACTTTCTGTAAATCCAATAAACTTCATTTCACTTCTCAAATATCACTGTGTGTGTCTCCTATATGATATATTTAACTGACATTTTTATCGTAAAACCAACGATTTATACAGGAAAATAATGACTATTAACAAGGTTGCCCAAACTTTGCATCCCACTGTATCTCAAAATGACAAAGTGAAAACATGCTTCCAGAACAGTTTCCAAATTTATTAAAGATCAAAGGGCTGAAATATCTCATTCATAAAGTATTGGGACCCTTCATTCAGTACTTTGCAGAAGCCCCTTTCTTGGCTTTGCACGCCTGGATGTGGGCAGTTTACCCATTCTTCTTGGCAGCTCCTCTCAAGCTTCATTAGATTGTTCTTGCTGTATTTGGATAGTTTACTCAATGTTCCAGTTTCAGCATGGAGTCTTCTTAGGTTTGACGTAAAAAGCTTTGCACACCTGGATGAGGGGAATTTTTCCATTCTTCCTGCAGGCTCACTCAGGCTCTAACAGGTTGGATGGAGACGTCTGGATGTTGATTTTCAGATCTCCAGGAATGATTCAAGTCAAGTCAAGTCAAATTTATCTACAGATAAAGACAATTAGAACAACAGATGTTGAGCCACACTGCTGTACAAAGAGGCAATAAAATAGACACAATACAACCAAAAGTATGAAAACAGGTGCTGGCTGAGAGAAGTTACCATCTACAGTATGTTAACAGACATAGATCTACCTTGAGGAAGTACTCAGCCTTGAATGCCATTCATACTCAACCCATTTTAACAGAACCCCGTGGCCCAAACCGTGTCAACAGAACAAGACTGCACAAAAACCCCGGTCCAAGGTGAATAGAAAATCATTTGTTGTCTTTAACAAAGCAGATTCTGTACAAATGAAGTTTCATTATTGAAGTCCTTGCTCTGGCTGGGAGACAGAAGGACATTCCCAGAGCTGACCCTAAGCAACTCCTGTGTTCTCTTCTTTGTGATTAGTGCATTGTCATGTTGGAAGGGTGAACCTTTCGCCCGTTTGAAGTCTAGAGGACCTGGGAGGTTCATGTTGGATATACAATACAATACATTTATTGTTGTATAGCCCAAAATCACACATAAGTGTCAATGTGCTTTACAGGCCATGCCTTTTGACAGCCCCTAAGTCTCGACTCTAAGAAGAAAAGGGAAAAAACTCCCCAAAAAAAAACCCTTGTAGAGAAAAAATGGAATAAACCTTGGGAAAGGGAAAGGAGCGAGACCCCTTTCCAGGTAGGTTGGCTAGGGGGTGTCAAAAAGAAGAGGGTCAATACAATACAATACACAAAACAGAACAAACCTCAATACAGTATATAAATAAAAATATTACATGTACAGAGCAGAATTTAGTAGATGATATCGCATACTATGATTTGGATCTGTTTAGAGTCTTGAGCCCCTCATCCATCAAGCCCCCCCTTATTGGCCATTCTATAGCTTAGTCAGTGCTGGCTAGCCAACCATGAAAGGACCCTCTACCTGATGTTTCCCCGCGACCTCCACGAGATGACTTTACCTTAGGCAGGCAAAACAACTTGACAGGTGGGCGTACCAAGTGCCACATTTGAGTACCGAAGAGAAACAGAATAGGTGACGTTGTATCCAATTCTAACTATCGTTTACTTATGTTTTAGTGCTAATGACTAACAACAGAGATGCAGTCTGTACAGTTAATCAGCAGCTCTAGTCAGGGTGTGCTAAACTGAAGTTGGAGTCTTCAGCCGGATTTAAAAGCTGAGACCAAGGCATCTCCTATAGTAGCAGGCAGACCACTCCACAGTTTAGGGGCCCTGTAACTAAAAGCTCGACCTCCCACTGTTATTTTATTAATCCTTGGGAATCATAAGCAGACCAGCATCTTGAGATCTTAATGTATCCCTATTATTTCCTATACTTTACTTTGTTCAGGTTTCAACCATGTCTAATCTACCAGTCCCTGCTGCTGAAAAACAACTCCACACGGATAATACCCATCACCATGCTACATCATTGAAAATGACATTGTGCAGGTGTTGACGTGGGACTGGTTTCCCAGATGCATAGAATTAAAGCCAGATAGTTCAATTTGGTTTCATCATTCCAGAAAATCTGAAGCCCATTGCACCATTTTACAAAGTCCAAGTGAGCATTTGGGTATTGTCTGGGCACCCTGCCATAAAAGCCCAGATTAGTGGATTGTTGTAGTGGTGATTGATCTTCTGGAATTTCACATCTCCACACAAGTTCTCTGGGGATTGTCCAGAGTGATTATTGGGTTCTAGTCACTTGTCTTACCAAGGCCCTTTTTCCATGATTGCTCAGTTTGGCCAGGCAGCAAAGCTCTACCAGAGTCGCATATTTTAAGAATTGTGGAGGCCACTAGGAACCTTTAATGCGACACATTTTTTGTAACCTTTTTAGTTGTGTGCCTCTGTACGGTCATGTCATAACAGTATAAACTCACCTTTTGTTTTGGAACCGCGTGGACTGAACAATAATAAATAAAGTATGCTAAAATCATTTTGTTTCCTCATTGTTATAATTTAATTATCATATTTTATTAAATGGCGATTGCCCACCCCAATATCACATTGCAATGATTTTCTTTCTTCCTCAAAGATGGCCAAATTACCTGGCCAATTCTCAATGGCTTCTTTGAACATCTTGATCCAATTGTACAATTTGACTGACAGTCTCTTATCTACTGAATGAGAGGTGTGCTTAAACTTTTAAATTACATTCCATTCAAATTTTTCTTTTTTCTTTCAATATTTCAGTTTTTTTTCTCAATAAAATAAATTGACCCAAATTTCAAGTGATAAGGCAAAGGGTATGAAGACTTGTACTGATGTGATATTTCATTTTTTTTTTAATAAATTTGTATCTGTTTTGTCATTCTGGGGGATTGGGGTGGATGATATTTTGTATATAAGTCGATAAACATTTTGTATGTGTTTATTTATAAGTCAGACAAAGGAAATGTAAATAGTGTTTCAGGATTTCAGTGATGAGAACAGCAATGCTTCAGCTAACTAAGCCCTCCTGAGTCTTTAGGACTTACTCAGGATGTGAATTTTATTGTAGGATTGGGAAGGTGGTGGTGGGTACCTAAACTGGTTTGCATCTCCCACCGGAAAGCCATTAACTAAATAGCTGGAAGTTTCAGCTCAACAAATGGCATCCAGTACTTGAGGCAAGTGTGAAAAGACAGTGTGGAGAATGGAGAATCAGACCAGCTTGAAGGGTCACTGTGTTTGGACTTGAAGAGTAACTGGGGAATGAGTTGACCCGAATTCTATTGGTCAGAAATATGGCCTTTTGGGTTGGTTTTGAATCAGAGGCCATTCTGTATCACAAGGTCCTATTGCTTAACACTAAATTCAGAGCTCGGAAAAACTCTAAAACCGACCCACCTTAAACCCTTTCCCTCGTCAGCATCTTTTGTCCTGTAAAAGTGTGGATAACATAAGCAGCCTGCTATCATATCCCCCACCCGCAAGTTTTCAGCTCAAGTCATTTACCGCGTGTCAGTTGCTTAGAGTTGTTAGAATGAGAAGTAAAAATGACACCTTTATAAATACTATATCATTATTTGGAAGACATGCATTTCATGTGTGTTCCGTGGTCATGTAAACACACGTTTAAACAGAAACGCTCTGTTTTGGTAATAATTGACAAAATGTAGACATGAAGTGTAATGTGTGAAGCCTGAATTCCAAATATCAAAGAAACACTTTCAAAAAGGTACAAATATAACAGAACAAGTGTGCTTTTATTCAAAAATATAACTGCAGAAAAAGCCGATTAGCATGCAACATTGACACACATGTACTACGACTGCCTCGTGGCACAACAGTATCAGCTGCTGACTGGGAATTAAAATGTCATGAGTTCAATCCCAGACGACTCTGTTTTGAGAAGTGAGCTGCTCTTATTCTTAGTATTTTAGAATAAAACATACATTTGATTTCAGTCTGTAACAGCCGGTTTAATTTATGATTTCCAAATAGCGATATACAGTAGTATTTATAAAGGTGTCATTTTGCTTCACTTCTCACTCTAAACAACTCTAAGCAACTGACACGCAGGTAAACAGACTTGAGCTGAGAAAACTGTGCCGGGGGGATGTGGATAGCAGGCTGCTTGCTGCTTATCAACACATTTAAAGGACAAAAGACGCTGGACGGAGAGGTGAGAAGTGATTTAGGGTGGGACAGATCTACAATTTTTTCGTAGGCTCTGTAATTCTAGTGTTAAGGATTTGGACAGAGAATGTATAAATTTGGTCGCTTTACACCAGCTATGGCCAATGAAGAGCACACACTGAGGAGCACAACTTGGAAGCCATATTGAGACAGACATGAAGAAAGATGGAAATGATGACTTGACCAGTGACCTTAAGTAACTACAAGTCTGGTTGCCGCTCGAAGCTACACATCTAGAATTTATCAGGTTGTATCGTTGTCAATATTCACATGTACTACTTCCTTATTATTATTTTATGAATATTATCAATAATATATTATTAAGTTGTACCTTAACTCCTGCTAATCCTTTTACTCTATACTGTATATTTGCCTAAGGTTATAGATGTTGAAGGGAAGATGGGACAAGTTATAAAGTACACTACCTTATAAACAGTGGTAAGAAAAAGCTACACATTAATAATACAAAAGGGGAAGGCAGAGTTACATAGGACTCTGCCAAGACAAAACGGGTATGAAGTGCTGCTGGATGAGGTAAAGTTGTTGCACTGCTACATAGAAAATGGGATGTGTTTGCTGCTTGCCTGTCCGGTCTGCTTGTACGCCCATACATGCTGTTTTGGGAATAGACAGGTGATTGAAAGCAGCACCCTGAAAGCTGGACAGGTGGTTGTGAAGGAATTTGTATAAATTGTGCCATTTTTTCGAAGGAGAAGGAGCGCAGCAATCGGAGGAAAAAGATGGGAAAATTAGTTAAACAGATCAGCATCTGTGTTGGCTAGGTGATGTACAGATGAGGCTGCACATCTAAATGTCTGAAGAAATTTAACATTAATGTCTAATTAGAAATGCAAACATGCCATGACAAAATAGTGTCACAGTGTTCAAACAGCAACATTTATTTATATAGCACATTTTCATACAGATAATGTAGCTCAACGTCATTGAGAGGAGTGCATTACAGTAAAACAATAGCATGAAATAATTTCTCAGCATCTTTCAATGATATAAGAGGTCTAATTTTTTCTATATTTCTTAAATAATAAAATACTGTCCTAGTAATCTGATTAATATGCGATTTAAAATTCAAGTCACTGTCAACAGTTACCCCTAAATTCTTTACTCTGTCTTGTTTATTTCTAAAAACCTCATTATATCAATTATTGCCAATCACAAAAATTTCAGTTTTCTCTTTATTTAGTTTGAGAAAATTACTGCTCATCCACTCAGAAACACAAGTAAGACATTGTGTCAGAAAATCAACAGAATCAGGGTCATCAGGTGCTATTGATAAATACAGCTAGTGTTATCAGCCTAGCTGTGGTAGCTCACGTTATGCCCGAGATAATCTGACCTAATGGAAGCATGTAAATCAAAAAGAGCAGCGGACCCAGGATAGAGCCTATGGAACACCTAACATAGCCATTAATGTGAAATTTCTTGAACTACTGTATTTGTTTAGATGTGCATATATAGGGATGCGATTTCAGTGCTCAAAACACCAGAATCAGCAAATCTGCCTAATGACACCAGCAGATGCACAGATGAGGCTGCACATCTAAACAAATAACTCAAGAAATTTCACATTAATGGCTAATTAGAAATTCAAACGTGCCATGACAAAATAGCATCAGAGTGTTTTAACATGTTGTATATCCATAACCCACACTCTATCTGCTGTTGTTATGTCATATAGTGATGTGATAGTCAAAATGACAAAAAGATATCGCAGCAGACTGAGGACTTCTCACACACGGAGCCCAGTAGCTACGGTGGTCTGTGTGGGTGTCGTTCTCTTCTGTCGCAGCACTCACTACAACATGCAAATTAATTATTAAGCTTCAATTCTCTTGTGCTACTGAGCTCCTGAATGGATGATAGCCATTCAGGCTTTTATTTTTACTCAGCCAAGCCTTTTGTCCATTTTTCTTTCTCCCCATCCTGAAACATCAACAATGGTTTAAAATGCACGGACTGGAGAAATAGGGGTGGGCGCTTAAAGAAGAAGGCCTGTGGGTGGAGGCTTTGCAGTGCAGGATTTCGCCACTAATCACTACACACTTTTTAACGGGTTGTTCCTAGACGTACTCTATTTGAGAATCACGAGACTTTGTCATTATAAGCAAATGCTTGAAACAGGCTTAGCTGTGATGACAGTGACCAGCAAATGGTGGCACTTATTCCTTTTAATTAGTCTTCCATTGCTGTTTGCTCTTGAGACTATCCAGACCCAATCAAGGCTCACTTTTCCACTGACTTTGATCGCTTTTTACTTTCTCATATACAAAGTACAGGGAAAGTATTGGAATTGGCTGAAGATTTGATGTCAGATTTTGATGAATCTGAAATATTTTAAACCCTTCTGACTTTCTCGATATGAAATATATAGAGTAGTATTGAATCCTCCAAAAATTCAGTTTTGAGATGTGGATGAACCTATTGAACATTTGAGACTCCCTGAATCAGAAAAAGCATTTTTGAATTACGCCTGTAGTGTTTCATGAAAACACGATAACTGGAAGTGGTACTTTATTTTTATCATGCAGCTGCAGAGTCTGATTTATTCCACTTTACTTTTATAAAAATTGTTCAATATATTATTAATAGATAGATGTGAAACTTATTCAGTTGCTTTCGCCTCTCATAGGATGCTGATGTTATGCTTGTATTGCTCTATTTTCTATTAATAGATATCCTTCACTTGTTGAATGCGACTCTTTCAGGATATTTTCAGAAATGTTATGTTTAAGAAAACTGAACAACTATTAGTCACTGACCCTCCACCACTAACACACATCAGTCAATGCCGTTTTCACTTCGCTTAAATTGCAGTTTGCTATGGATGAAGGCCATTAAGCCACCACAAGCCTCTTTGTGCTCCGTTCCTAAACTCCATTGTAAAGTGACGCTCAAAAGTGCGTATTTAACATCGTCTACTAACACCTGAAATTGCATTCTATTATTGCTGCTACTTTTGAATATGATTCATTGTTACAAGACTATTTAATAAACAACAACAACAACATTTATTTCTATAGCACATTTTCATACAAATAGTAGCTCAAAGTGCTTTACATAATAAAGAATAGAAAAATAAAAGACACAATAAGAAACAAAATAAGTCAGCATTAATTAACATCGAATAAGAGTAAGGTCCAATGGCCAGGGGGACAGAAAAAAAAAAACTCCAGACGGCTGAGACAAAATAAAATCTGCAGGGGTTCCAGAGCATGAGACCGCCCAGTCCCCTCTGGGCATTCTACCTAACATAAATGAAACAGTCCTCTTTGGATTTAGGGTTCTCATGGAAGGGCTTGATGAAGATGGTCACGTAGACTTCTGCCTTTTAATCCATCTATCAATAAACGAAAACATAGTAACTGACTCTTGGACGTAAGGTTATAAAATGTGAAATGCTCCAACTATTCAGATCAGTTAACTCAGTCGCTAAACGCACTGAATGTTAGGCCGTCGACATTGTCTGACTTGTAATTTTAAAATGTACAGCACTTCAGTTAACACCCTGTTGTTATTAATTTGATTTGATTTATTGTTGATGGTTCTTTAATGTACATAATATAAAAACATAATCATTGTCTTGTGGTTTACCTCAAAAGCTATCCATTGTCACACACGATGCATTTGGAGACAACTAAAGGGCCTAAATAATAGTAAGTCCATGCCTGGCCAGGGGTGGTGAGGTGCACTAATTTCCTCTCTTAATCCCATACAGACCATCCGCCCACTTCCGCGCTCTGATGACGCCTACCCGGTTCCAGCCCTGATGACATCACTTCCTCCACTGGCCTTTAAAGCCTCCATCTTAAGTCAGCAGGGCAGTTCAATCGTGGAGTCCGATCTGTAAAGATCTGTTTGTTATTTTCAACAATTTGCCGCCAGGACACAATATACAAACCTATATGATGTCTCAGAGTAATCATTATGACACCACCTCCATATCTGAGTATGTGAAAAGTCTAGGGGACCACTCCCGATTTATTTAGTTTTTGCAGCTTCTCCACTGCAGACGCCTGAACAGCCCTCGGATGAACTCCTTTGGTCGCATTATCCTTGTTGGGCCTCAATTAAAAAGAGCAAATTCAATCCTCCTTTTTTAACCAATGTGACATTTAATGAACTGCCAATTCA
>NC_053156.1:1171725-1190462 GCF_016835505.1 Polypterus senegalus | reverse complement strand
TGAAAGGTTGAAGAAAAGCTATGTGAGAAATGAGAAGTAGAGAGTGAGGAAGAGTTATGAATGCGAGATAGGGAATGAGAAATGTACTTTGAGCAGCTGATGAATGAAGAGAATGAGTGAGAGAAGAGGTTTGTTGATGTGAGATAGTGAATCAGAAGTGCAATGGATTAGCAACAAGGAAGAAGGACAGCTATGAAAAGGATGAATAATGGAAAGGCCATTGGTCCAGATGATACCTATGGAAGCATGGAGGAGTTTTGGAGAGATGCAGTGGAGCTTTTAACCAGATTGTTTAATGGAACCTTGGAAAGTGAGAGGATGCCTGAGGAGTGGAGAAGAAGTGTACTGGTGGGCCGGATATTTAAGAATGAGGGGATGCAGGACTGCAGTAACTACTGGGGATAAATTGATGAGCCACAGCATGAAGTTATGGGAAAGAGCAGTGGAAGCTCAGTTAAGAAATGAGGTGATGATTAGTGAGCAGCAGTGTGGTTTCATGCCAAGAAAGAGCACCACAGATGTGATGTTTGCTCTTAGGATGTTGACTGAGAAGTTTAGAGAAGGCCAGAAGGATTTGCATTGTGTCTTTGTGGACCTGGAGAAAGCATATGACAGGGTGACTGAGAGGAGTGTGTGGTATTGTATGAGGAAGTCAGGAGTGGCAGAGAAGTACGTGTATGGGGAAGTGTGACTGTGAGAGGCTCAGGTGTAGGAGTGATGGAGGTGGGATTACATCAGGATCAGCTCTGAGCTCTTTCTTATTTGCAATGGTGATGGACCAGTTGACAGACGAGATTAGACAGGAGTGTCCATGGAATGTGATGTTTGCTGATAACATTGTGATCTGTAGCGATAGTAGGGAGCAGGTTGAGGAGACCCTGAGAGGTGGAGATATGCCTCAGAGAGCAGAGGAATGAAGGTTAGTAGGAACAAGACAGAATACATGTATGTGAATGAGAAGGAGGTCAGTGGAATGGTGAGGATGAGGGAGTAGAGTTGGCGAAGGTGGATGAGTTTAAATACTTGGAATCAACAGTACAGAGTAATGGGGATATGGAAGAGAGTGAAAAGAGAATGCAGGCAGGGTGGAATGGGTGGAGAAGAGTGTCAGGAGTGATTTGTGACAGAAGGTTCTACAGGATGGTAGTGAGACCAGCTATGTTATATGGGTTGGAGATGGTGGCACTGACCTGAAAGCAGGAGACAGAGCTGAAAATGGCAGAGTTAGAGATGCTAAGATTTGCATTGTGGGAGACAGGATGGACGGGGATTAAAAAATGGGGAAAAGGAAGGTCACCCTGTTACTTTTGGGGGAGAAAAAATTTTCAGAGAGGGGGAGGATTGTGTTGGTATGGGACGGGGGGGAGAGATGTTGGTATATTGGGAGAAGGGTAGAAAGGGGGAAAGGCCACAGGAAAGAGGAGAAGACAAAGGGCCCCAAGAGAAGGTTTAGGGATGTGGGGTGAGAGAGGACATGCGGGGATGGGGGGACAGAAAAAAGATGCAGGGGACGGGAAAAGAAAAGGAAGAAGATGATCTGCTGTGGAAAATTTTAAAACTTTCCCCACAAACTAAAAACCTTTAAAAAAGCCCAAAGAAAAAACTTCAAATACAAAACTTCATAAAATGAAATGGGCCTTTATAAAACAATGTTTTTTATTTTTTTTCCCTTTTATGGATTTTTAAACCCCATCAACAGTTGCTAAAGCCTTCCCCAAAAGGGTATATATATATATATATATATATATTTTTATATATATATGTTTTTATATTTTTTATATTTTATTGTATATATATGTATAAAATAAAATAAGTGGGGGTAAAAAAATATTTGCCCCTTTCCCCTATTTTTTTCCCCTTTTGCATGTTTGTCACAAAAAATTTTTCCCTTGATCATTAAACAATTTAACCATTAGTAAAATATAACACAAGAAAAACACAAAATGCATTTTTTAAATGATGGTTTTATTATTTAGGGGGAAAAAAAACCAAAAACCCACATGGCCCCCGGGGAAAAGTAATTGCCCCCCCAACCTAATAATTTTGGGGCCCCCCCTTTTGCAGCAATAACTGCAATCAAGGGTTATGGTTTAAATTGCAAAAGAGCCTTTTTCAGGGCCCAAAAATTTTGGCCCACTCATCTTTGCAGAATTGTTGTAATTCAGCTTTATTTGAGGGTTTTCTAGCATGAAGCGCCTTTTAAGGTCATGCCATAGCATCTCAATTGGATTCAGGTCAGGACTTTGACTAGGCCACTCCAAAGTCTTCATTTTGTTTGTCTTCAGCCATTCAGAGGTGGATTTGCTGGTGTGTTTTGGGTCATTGTCCTGTTGCAGCACGCAAGATCACTTCAGCTTGAGTTGACGAACAAATGGCGGACATTCTCCTTCAGGACTTTTGGTAGACAGTAGAATTCATGGTTCCATCTATCACAGCAAGCCTTCCAGGTCCTGAAGCAGCAAAACAACTCCCAGACCATCACACTACCACCACCATATTTTACTGTTGGTATGATGTTCTTTTTCTGAAATGCTGTGTTCCTTTTACGCCAGATGTAATGGGACATTTGCCTTCCAAAAGTTCAACTTTTGTCTCATCAGTCCACAAGGTATTTTCCCAAAAGTCTTGGCAATCATTGAGATGTTTCTTAGCAAAATTGAGACGAGCCCTAATGTTCTTTTTGCTTAACAGTGGTTTCGTCTTGAAATCTGCCATGCAGGCCGTGTTTTGCCCAGTCTCTTTCTTATGGTGGAGTTGTGAACACTAACCTTAATTGAGGCAAGTGAGGCCTGCAGTGCTTTAGACGTTGTCCTGGGGTCTTTGTGACCTCTCGGATGAGTCATCTCCTGCTCTTGGGGTAATTTTGGCCGGCCGGCCACTCCTGGTAAGGTTCACCACTGTTTCATGTTTTGCCATTTGTGGATAATGGCTCTCACTGTGGTTCGCTGGAGTCCCAAAGCTTTAGAAATGGCTTTATAACCTTTAGCAGACAGATAGATCTCAATTACTTCTGTTCTCATTTGTTCCTGAATTTCTTGGATATTGGCATGATGTTCAGCTTTTGAGGTGCTTTTGGTCTACTTCTCTGTGTCAGGCAGCTCCTATTGAAGTGATTTCTTGATTGAAACAGGTGTGGCAGTAATCAGGCCTGGGGTGGCTACGGAAATTGAACTCAGGTGTGATACACCACAGTTAGGTGATTTTTAACAAGGGGCAATTACTTTTTCACACAGGGCCATGTAGGTTTGGATTTTTTTTCTCCTAAATAATAAAACCATCATTTAAAAACTGCATTTTGTGTTTACTTGTGTTATATTTGACTAATGGTTAAATGTGTTTGATGATCAGAAACATTTTGTGTGACAAACATGCAAAAAGAATAAGAAATCGGAAGGGGCAAATAGTTTTTAACACCACTGTATGTAAATACAGTATGTGGATGTATGTGATATATATATATATATATATATGTATATATGTATGTGTATATATATATGTATATGTAGATACAGTATGTATATGTATATGTGTATATATATATATATATATATATATATATATATATATATATATGTGTGTGTATGTATATGTATGTGGTATATGTATATATGTAAAGTGGTGGAAAACTATTTGCCCGATCCTGATTACTTATTCTTTTGCATGTTTGTCACACAAAATGTTTGATCATCAAACACATTTAACCATTAGTCAAATATAACACAAGTAAACACAAAATGCAGTTTTAAATGATGGTTTTTATTATTTAGGGAGAAAAATCCAAACCTACATGGCCCTGTGTGAAAAAGTAATTGCCCCTTGTTCAAAAATAACTTAACTGTGGTGTATCACACGAGTTCAATTTCGTAGCCACCCCCAGGCCTGATTACTGCCACACCTGTTTCAATCAAGAAATCACTTAAATAGGAGCTGCCTGACACAGAGAAGCAGACCAAAAGCACCTCAAAAGCTAGACATCATGCCAAGATCCAAAGAAATTCAGGAACAAATGAGAACAGAAGTAATTGAGATCTATCAGTCTGGTAAAGGTTATAAAGCCATTTCTAAAGCTTTGGGACCCAGTGAACCATAGTGAGAGCCATTATCCACAAATGGCAAAAACATGGAACAGTGGTGAACCTTCCCAGGAGTGGCCGGCCACCAAAATTACCCCAAGAGTGCAGAGACGACTCATCTGAGAGGTCACAAAAGACCCCAGGACAACGCCGAAAGAACTCCAGGCCTCACTTGCCACAATTAAGGTCATTGTTCACGTCTCCACCATAAGAAAGAGACTGGGCAAAACACGGCGTGCATGGCAGATTTCCAAGCCGCAAACCACTGTTAAGCAAAAGAACATCAGGGCTCGTCTCAATTTTGCTAAGAAACATCTCAATGATTGCCAAGACTTTTGGGAAAATACCTTGTGGACTGATGAGACAAAGATGAACTTTTGGAAGGCAAATGTCCCTATATCTGGCTTAAAAGGAACACAGCATTTCAGAAAGAACATCATACCAACAGTAAAATATGGTGGTGGTAGTGTGATGGTCTGAGGTTGTTTTGCTGCTTCAGGACCTGAAGGCTTGCTGTGATAGATGGAACCATGAATTCTACTGTCTACCAAAAATCCTGAAGCAGAATGTCCGCCATCTGTTCGTCAACCTCAAGCTGAAGCGATCTTGGTGCTGCAACAGACAATGACCCAAAACACACCAGCAAATCCACCTCTGAATGGCTGAAGAAAACAAATGAAGACTTTGGAGTAGCTCTAGTCAAAGTCCTGACCTGAGTCCAATTGAGATGCATGGCATGACCTTAAAAGGTGGTTCATGCTAGAAACCTCAAGAAAGCTGAATTACAACAATTCTGCAAGATGAGTGGTCAAAATTCCTCCAGACGCTGTAAAAGACTCATTGGTTATCGCAACGCTTTTTGCAGTTATTGCTGCTAAGGGTGGTAAAAAAAAAAAACGTTTGGAAGAAAAGGAAAAGGGGGGGAAAAATTTGGCGGGGGGCAAAAGGGTTGGGGTTGTGAATGGGGGGGGGGGGGGGGAAAAGAGGTCAGGGGAGTGATTTTACGGGGAAGGTTTTTTTTTCCTCCCCAAAGGAAAAAGGGGGGGTGGGGGTTGAAAAAAAAAAAAAAAAAAAAAAAAAAAAAAAAAAAAAAAAAAAAAAAAAAAAAAAAAAAACCCCCCCCCCCCCCCCCCCCCAAGCAAAAGAAAGGGGGCGGGGAAAAGGTGAAAACTAAAAACCTTTTAAAAAGAAAAAACAAAATTAAATCAAAAATTTCATAAAATGAAAGGTTTTTTATAAACAAGTTTTCATTTTTCTTTTGGGGACAAAATTTTCAAAGGCCAGGTTTGGGTATTAAAAAAAATTTAGGTATATTAAGTGGTGTAAGAGGGATAATGAGGGAAAAGGGGAAAAAATTTTGTGGGGTGAAAAATTTTTCCCTTCCCATTTCCTTTTGAGTTTGTCAACAAAATTTTCCCCACATTAAAACTTTAAACCAAGCAAAATAACCAAAAAAAACCAAAATGATTTTTAAAAGGGTTTTTTATTTTTAGGAGAAAAAAACCCAAACCTCAGGCCCTTAAAAGAAATTTTAATAAAATTTTGGGATAAAAAATGAATTTTATGATAATTGAATATTTTACAGTGGGGAATTTTGGGCCCCACCTTCTTTGAAAATTGTTGTAACATTTTTTGATTTTTACTAACCCTTTTTAACAGCCAAGCATTAAAATTTGTTTGGTAATTTGAAACCCCTTTTTTTGGTTTTCATTAAGGTTTTTGTTGTTTTTTTGGGGCACCTTAGCAGCAAATCATTCGCTTAGTTACGCAAATGGCAACCCTTCAGGCCCTTTTGGGAGAAGTGAATTCAGGTTATTTCCAGAACCCCTTTTAGGCCCAAGGAAAAACCCCCCAGACCATCACACTACCACCCCCAAAATTTTTCTTTGGGTTTGTTCTTTTCGGGGAAATGCTGGTTTTTTTAGCCCGATGGACTTCCCTTAAAAGTTCAACTTTTTCCATCCCCCCAAAGGATTTTAAAATTTTTCAATCAAGGGTTTTTTAGCAAAAAAAAGAAAGCCCAATTTTTTTTGTTAAAAGGGGTTTTTTTGAAATTGCCTCAGGGTTTTTGCCCAGTCCCCTTTTTGGGGTTTTAAACAACCTTTAAATTGGGAAAAGGAGGTTTGCTGGAACGGCCTGGGTCTTTTCCCCTCATGGTTTTCCCTTTTAAAATTTGGGGCCCCCGCCCTTTTTCCCACTTTTCATGTTTTTCATTTTGGGAAATGGTCATGTTTCGCGGGGCCCCAAAAGTTTTAGAAATGGCTTTATAATTGAAAAGGGTGCCCTTTAAATTTTTTTGTTTTTATTTTTTCCCTGAATTTTGGGAATTGGCATGATGTTGTTTTTGGGGGGGTTTTTTGGTCTATTCGGCGGAGCCCCTATTGAAGTATTTTTTGGGATTGAAACGGGTGGGGCAAATCGGCCGGGTTACGGGAAATTGAAAGGTGGATACACCACATTGGGTGTTTTTTTAAGGGGGAATACTTTTTCCCAGGGCCATGTGGGTTTGGTTTTTTTTTTCCCAAAAAATAAAACCACTTTTAAAAAACTCATTTTGTGTTTACTTGTGTTATATTTGACTAATGGTTAAATGTTTTTGATGATAAAAAAACATTTTGGGGAAAAACATGAAAAAGAAAAAGAAAGGGAAGGGGGGGAAAATATTTTTTAACACCACTTTTGTGAAAACAGATGTGGGATGTGTATTATATATATATATATATGTATTTTGTTGTGTAAAATATATTTTTAAATGTAGATGGTATGTATATGTATATTTTATTTATATATCTTTATATATGTGTGTGTGTGTTATATATAATTTTTGGTATGAAAGTATGTATGTTTGTTTTATATATATATATATATATTATATATATATAAAGTTGTGGTAAGTTTTTATTATATATGTAAAGTGGGGGGAAAAAACATTTGCCCATCCTGATTATTTTATTCTTTGCATGTTTGTCACAAAAAAAATTTTTGACAAAAAACATTTTAACCATTACAAATTAAACAAGAAAACAGAGTTTTAAATGATTTTTATTATTTGGAAAAAAAACCAAAACCCTAAAATGGCCCGGGAAAAAGTAAGCCCCTTTTGGGAAAAAAATCAATTGGGTATCCACGAGTTCAATTTCGAGCCACCCCAGGCCGATTACTCCCAAAAGTTTCAACGAAATCACAAATAGGAGCTGCCTGAAAAGGGAAAAGAGCCAAAAGCACCCAAAAGCGACATCAGAAGATCCAAAGAAATTCGGGAAAAAATGAGAACAGAAGAATTGGATTTAAATTGGTGGAAAAGTTTTTAAAGTTTTTGGGACCCGTGAACAAGGGAGAATTATCCACAAATGGAAAAACATGGAACAGGGGAACCCTTCCCGGGAGGGCCCCACCAAAATTCCCCCCAAGAGGCAGAGAACCATCTGAAGGCAAAAAGCCCCCGGGGACAACGCCAAAAGAACCCAGGCCCATTTCCACTTTAAGGCAGTTTCAGACTCCACCAAAGAAAGAGATCAAAACGGCCTGAGGAGATTTAAGGGGGAAACCACTGTTAAGCAAAAAACATCGGGGCTGCTCAATTTTCAAGAAAATTCAATGATTGCCAAGATTTTTAAAATATTTGGACTGATAAACAAAAGATGAATTTTTGGAAGGAAAATGCCCCCTACATCTCTTAAAAAAACGCATTTCAAAAAAGAAATAAACCAACAGTAAAATATGGTGGTGGTAGGATTCTGAGGTTGTTTTGTGCTTCAGCCCTAAGGTTTTGGAAGATGGAAATAATTTTACTTTCCCCAAAAACTGAAGCAGAATGCCCCCATCTGTTCCCCAACCCCCTTAAGCGATTTTGGTGCTGAAAGACAATGCCCCAAAAACAAAGAAAACCACCCTTGGGGGGAAAAAACAAATGAAGATTTATAGCCAAAAAGTCCACCTGAGTCCAATTGAGATGTTGGAGATTTTAAAAAAGGTGGTTCATGCAAAAAACCTCAAGTAAAGCTGAATTACAAAAATTCTGCAAAGATGGGGGGCAAAATTCCTCCGGGCTTGTAAAAGACTCATTGGTTACCCAAAACGCATTGAAGCTGCTAAGGGTGGCCCAACCAGTTATTGGGGGTTTCAGGGGCAATTTTTTTCCACAGGGCCATGTAGGTTTGTTTTTTTCCCCCAAAAAAAAAAAACATCTTTTAAAAAACGCTTTTGGTTTACTTGTGTTATTTTAAATGGTTAAATGTGTTTGATGATCGGGAAATTTTGTTTGAAAAAAAAAGAATGTGAAGGGGGAAATATTTTTTCACACCCACTGTATATGTGTATATGTTAATGTTTATTGTTTTTTATATATATATATATATATATATATATATATTTTTAAAAAGACCGAGAGAAAAGTGGGGGGTTGGGCCCGCCCCCGATATTGCACAAAAATTAAACAGGAAAAAACTATAAACTCAAAAGTTCATATACGCCCCCCGGGCCCCGGCCTTTTTTGGGGAGGAGCCAAGTGGAGGAATGTCGGAAGGACCGCGGGGAGGATGGGGGGATGACCCGGCAAGATGGGGGAGGAAGGGCAAGTAGGGAAAGGGCACGGCCGGGTGGGAGTTTTTTGCCATGAGGGAGAGGAGAAAGAAACCCCCACCTTTCCCCGGCCGGGTTTTTCCCCAGGTGCTGTCAATCAATCCGCCTCTACTGCTCGGGGGACAGGGCCCCCTTAGCCCGGGCCAGGTCGGGCGGACCAACCGAGGGTCGGGGAATACAAGGGGGGCAGGGCATTGGCCTGGGGGCCCCCCAAAGGACGGGAACTTATACGGGTTGAAGTCCGGGGAACCACCTGGTAAAGATTCGACTTTGTGGGGACATCCACTGAAGTGCAGGGATCAGTCACCAGAGCAACCCAACAGGTAGCCCCGGAGGGGGTCACGCCCCCCAATGGCTAAGGCCTCCCACGCCCGCAGGGCCCCCGGGGGTCCACGCCCCGCCACCGGGTCCGACCCCATCACGCTTTGGCCCCACGCACCCGGGCCCGGTCCGGGGCCCCGGGTCTGAGAAAACGAGCCCAAAATCGGGCGTCCAAACAGGTGCCACTTGGGGCCTTTTTTTAGGTCACGGAAGCTGTTCGCTTTTGGTCCACACCACGATGGGGGAGCCCCCTTTTTTTCGGGTCCAAGGGTGCTGCTTTTTTGGGAGAAGGGAACAAACCGGGGTAGTAACCGCAACCCCCGCCCTGCACCTGTTTCGGGGTACGACGGGGCCTTTCAAGATGTTTTTTCATTTTGGGGAGCCTGTCCCCCAAACCTGCCCTTGTCCCACGGGGTAGCCAAATTTTGGCCCCCCTTTAACCAAAAAAACACCCGGGGGGGGGCTTACCCGTGTTGGGAGGACAGCACCTGCAGAATGCCCTGGTCCCGGAAAGATGACAACGTTCCAGGTGGGCGGGCTTTAGGACGGGGAGGCCAATTTTCCCTCCAGACGGAAGGTCCCCGGAGCCCCGGGGCAGCCCTGGGGGGACTTTACGCCAGTCCCGCTGGGGGTGCTAAAGGCCTTTTTCCCCTTTTCGGGGGGAATTTCCCAATCCCCTTTTGCCGGGGGTAGCGAATGGGCCGACTCCACCCCTGGGAGGCGCCAGCGGGCATGGGTGGCATCGAATTTGGGATCTGTTTCAGACCCCAAAAGTATTACAAAACCTCCAGGAGCCCCCTCTTGGAAGAAATGGGGCGGGGCCCAGATTGGCTCTTTTCCCTTTGTCCATGTCCAAATACGCTTCACCCCATTTCACCCCGGTTTTCCCTTTGGGGAGTGGTGGGCCCCCCCCCACGAACCCGGGCCCCGGGACTATATCGGGCTCAACCCCGGCCGCCGGGTGATCGCCCCACCTGGGATGGTGGAGGTTTTTGGGGGTTAACCCCCCCGCGGGGTCATTTCCCAGGTTGGGCGTTGTGTCAAAAGGGGGGCTGGGAAAGCCTTCTTCTCCGGGCTTTAACGGGTTGAATGATAGATCCTTCACTGCCGACGGGGGTTTTTTCCCCCAAAGTCGACGAGTCCTTTTTTTTAACCCCTGAAACCCCCGCCGGGACCCCAGCAGCTTCAGGGAGGTGGGGACGGAAACCCATAACCCGTCCGGGCGAACCCGGGGACGGAGCTGCTTTAAACCCCCCGGAGCTTGGGCAGAGCCTGCCTTTAGATTTATTGGAGTGGGTGCCGAGCCGCCCACCCAAAAAATTTTAGAGGAGGGGTGGCCTCCCAGCCCTTTAGATGTCGGGGGCCCCCCTTCCCCTTTAAGAATTTCGGGGAAGCCCGGAGGCCGGGGGTACCCCCGAGGAAAAGACAGGGGGAGGATTGGTCCGTTCCGCCCCCGGGACTACCTTTGGAGCATCTGCTTGCGCCGGTTAAATCGAACCAACCCGTATTGGTGAATGACGACGCCAGGTGCTTGATCTGCAGTATGGCACCTTTGAACGTAGTCGAGTGAAGGCGGACCGGTCCGGGACTCGATGCCAGGAAAAGTTAACCAGTTCCAGGTGGAGTTTTAGAATAGTCGGAGCGCAGGGGAACCGCCTGGGTACCGGGTGGCATAGTCCACCATGACAGGATATGTTGTGGCCACGGTTGAGGACCCAGGGGCCCACCAAATCAAACCTTATTTCAAGGAATGTCCACGAGGGGAATAGGGACTAGAGAGCACGGTCCTCAGAATCTGCTGCGGTCTGGCATCTCGGACAGATGACAGAACCGGCGGATTCCCTATTGATCCTAGGCTAGTAAAAGGGAGCTAATCTTCCAGTGTTTTTGGCCCCGGGTGGTGGGCTTAGGAGGAGAGATGCGCCAACTCAAGATATCTCCGGCGGAAGGTGAATTAGAACAGCTCAGACCGCCCATGCGGAGCACTCTGGACAAAGATCATTTCAAGGACAAAGAAGGGTTCCAGTGGATCCGCCTGTGTCGAAGCTTAGGAACAAGCTTCCAAAAGCGCAGAACATTCCACTGTCCTTTCAAAGGAGGCCGCGGACCAAATTGATGCCCAGGCCCCGAGGGTCTGGGGTTGAAATTCTGCTCCCTTCTCTGCGAATCTTTCCGGTCAGGTCCAGGAGCAGAAAGGTCCCTCAGACACCAGCTCATAGTGTTTATATACTGAGGTCGTGAGTTTGCCTTTTCCCATGACAGATCCAACGAGGCCCGGAGCCAAACGTTTACCGCGATTTTTACTTTTCTTGTCCAGGATCACTGGAAGGTATGGTACACGACCGCCTATTTGATTGGTTCCCAGGTAAGAGCAGTGAGCCGGAACGAAACCTAGTCCCCCATGTACACAGGTAACCAACAATGTTGTTTAACCACTGTTGCGAAGCATCAACGGCGAAATACAATGTAATGTTGCTGCCGAATCAATGCACCAGGCGTCATTTAGCAACACCACTTGCAGATTCGACTCGCAGGGGGATGCGCGGCGGTACATCCGCTGGCGTCCAGCTGCAGCATGCTCGGGCGTAGGTGGTAGTTTGGCAGCAGTGGCCGGTTCCATTCGAACAGCGCGGGGACCCGGCCTCTTTGTTTGGCTGGCGCTTTGCAGCGCAGGGGCTTCGGGTGGCCGCTGCCCGCGTTCCCGCAGCAGGCTTTTTGACCCCAAGTCGGAGGACCGGCAACCGAGTCCAGGACGCCAGGAGGCCCTGGAATGTTTTGATAGGCGTGCCGACCTGCTGAGCGAACTGGATGCATTGACCAGCCTCACAGGCCACCGGCCAACTTTTCCGCCTCGTGGGCCTTCTGGCCGAAGCCAGCCATCTTGCCCCAGAACTCAACGCTTGCGCGAGCGGCTGGGATCAAGACCCAGTTCCGCATTCGAGCCGCCTTGTGGCCCGGCACGCGTGGCCAATATTTCGGGCTTGAGGAGGTCGATTAGCGCCTCTCCTCAGGAGGTCATGCCAGCCTGGTCCTTTAGGTGGCGCCAAGATGGCCGCGCTGACGACTGCCACGCTCCGGTGGCCTCTCAAACATGCCCAGGTAGCCGACATCTTCCGGCCCCATCGGCACTATAGAGCGACCTGCCGGTGTTGGTCTCGGCCTCTGGGCTCCACTCAACCTGCCTTCGCCTAGCCCCGCGTTGGTAGCGTGGCGCTTGCTGCAGGGCCTGACTGGGCGTCATTCCTGCGCACGGTAGTTCAGGTCCTGTCCTCCGCTTCCGGATCTCTGAATCCGACACTCCATTGTAAAGACCGAGGAACAGTAGAGGTGGGAGTTTTCCGCCCCGGATAGTACACAATGAATTAAACAGGCAAACTATAAACTAAAAGTTATTGAGCGACACCACCTGGCCGTCGGCATTTTTTTAAAAGGAGCCGAAGTGGAGAATGCGAAGGACCGAGGAGATGGTGAAGCTAGGGTGATGAGGAAGGGCGGGTACCATGCGGCATATCTATGGTGAGGACGATGTTGCCTATGCAGAACAGGGAGAAAGTAATATCCCACTCATTCTGGCAAGTGGTTTCCATGCTGTGAATACAATCCATGCTCTCTATACAAGGCGTAAATATAGTATATATATATATATGACAGCAATATCATAAAGTAACAAACAATATTGACAATCAAGTCATTTTTCAAAATGTTCTTCTTTTCATACTTTAACACACTACTTTCTGTTATTTACCGGTATTTCTGCTAGTATATATTTAAAGCAAAAATTTGGATAAAATATAACTATTGTACAAATAAAATTTAAATAGATAATGATGTAATATTATTCTTTGTGAACAAATATAGAACTAATCTAAATAATATCATAAGTAAATAAAAATATAGAAGATGTAATACGAAACGTGCATTGTAGAACGGGCTAGGATATCAGTTTCCGTGGTTTAACCGGATTAGTTCAGGTAACCTGGATGTTACCTGGAATTGACCCTAAATAAATTATTCATGTCTAGATTTTTGTGATGGTTTTCTCATGTAACAGAATGACTACATTTCTTTCCTTGAATGCAGCATTGTTCCGGAGGAGTGAGAATGCAGTTCAAAGTAAGAAAGAGCTGATGCAGCGAAGACACAAAATTATGGAGAGCTGGACACATAGCGAATGCAACATAGGAAGGCCTCTTGATTGCTGAATGCATTTGCATGCTTCAGAGAGATTAGCATCAGCTGGCAGTTGATTGATCAACATTGCTTGCCACAGCAATTTTATTTTGCAAGCTCAGCTGTTTTGCTCTGCCTGAAAGTGCCTGAAGTGGTTTCAAGAGAGAATGATTAAGAAATGATTCTGATTTTGGCAGGAGATAGTGGCCTCTCAATAATTCAAGACTTCTCTGACAGAATCTTGTCTCTATTTCCACAATAGCTCATCAAGTATGCTGAATAGCCTTTAAAGTCTGATTAGAGCATTTTGTTCATCAGAGCACAATGCCCAAGCAGACACCAAATACTATCATCAAGCTTAATTAACTTTCTGTTTCCTTTGAGTAATGTTGCCTACTTCACAATGAAGAAATGCTCCCAGAATGTTCGTATCTCATCTCCTTCAGTGTGGCCAGTGAAGCTGTCCACCACTTCCCAGCAGTGCTAAATCCTCGATGTGCCTGTAGAATTGCATTGGCTGGTTTCAGCACACCGCACATGAATTTTCCTGTATTGAAGAAATTCTGCTTTTTAATTGGGTCAAAAGACCACATGCCTCTATGCAAATGTCAGAAGGGTAGTGTCAGCCTCTGCTGCCTCTGAGAGAAGCCCCTATAGCTTCCTCATTGTTGACAATGGACTTTTGACATCATCCAATGACTGGTCCATCGATTTAGAAGTCTTTTCTGTGGGTGTATTAGTAGTGGTGAAACATAATGTCTGTGACAAAATGTGTTCAATGAATTTGACCAGTCAAAGAACTTCTTAGCAGAGGTTCTGATTCCATGCGCATGTATCACTGCTAAATGGAGCTGGTGGTTGTAGCAGTGTACATATGGAATGTACTTACCAACTTTGTTTTGTAACAAAGCCTAGACACCACCCTTGCCCCAGGGCATGACAGAAGCATCTTTAAAACACTGACACACTAAATTGTCTGGGCTGTAACCAGCTCAGAGAGATGTGACAGAATTTGTTACAAATATCTCAACATCAAGCTGATTTAGTTCAATTAAGCCAATCAGGTGTTTTTCAGGGATGGAGTTCTGGGCAAATCTAATCACTACAGACAAATTCTCAATGTCACCGCGATCCTTGGTACCATACCATCACTTTTAATGCAAAGTCCAGAGATTCAGCTTTTCTATTTGGTCCTGATATCTTTTACCACCATTTGGGCAAGAGTCTCAATTATTTCATTTTGAATTACATTGATGAGTATTTTGCATTGTCTGGATTTTTACAATTCTGCAAGTTTGCATCTTTTATGTAATCAAAACCTAAAGGAAAAGTCCTCCTCCCCACCTTCGTGACCAGACCACGCAGAGCCAGTTCATTGACCTGCAAGGAACTGAAAGGCCTCCCCAATGCTTCTCATAATATCGATTTTTCTATCTGCTGGACCAGTAGTTGAACTATGCTTTCACTCTGCCGCTATCCGGCACCGAATACTCTCGCCATGCAGACTGGCTCTGATGTGCGGGATACTAGACGCTCGTTTGTGGAAGCTGCCACCGCTCTTTCTAGAGCTTTTTCCAATTAATGTAGCTGTGTTAGATATGTCCTCGCTGTCCATTGGAAACACTAAATTTGCGGAGGCAAAGCAAAAGCTGGCATCACGGACAACAGGATATTCGCCATGGTCGAGGCTGATACCAGCTTGCACTAAACATCTGAGTGTCTTTCTGAATCGCGCGCTTGGATATATAATTAAATGGGCTGGTGGGCTATCCATATTTAAGTCAGGCAGACCGGACTGTATATTTCGTTGAAGGCAGAGTGAGTACCCAACACGGGCAGAGCTGGAGGATTGTGTAGGCTTATCTACATCTTTTGAGTTTCAGTTCCACATGGGTACACTGTGCTCGTGTTAGGTAGCAGGTGCTGGGCTCAACTGTGGAGCCAGCAGCTCGGGATGCAGAGGTGAAGATGTCTGCTTTTAAGCCACCTATGCACAGCCTTGGTGTTACCAACCAAGAAAATAAAAAGAAGAATGGAACGTATCGCTGTTTTAATTAAAGAACAGGTTCAAAACGTGCTGCAAAAATATGCGTGAAGTAAACTGTGAGCAGCACGGTGCCTGTCTAATTGGAAAGCAACTCAGTTTTGAAAAATCAAATGTTATTCTTCTTCAGAGTTTTATTGAACAGACAGAGCATTTCGCAGGGTGCACGGTTTTCCTGGGAGGGCAGTGCCACCCAGCCCCTCCGTGGTCACGCCTGTTGAGTAGCAAGATAGTTCAACAATGGTTGATGATATCAGTGTAAAGTTTTTCTCCATAATTCTAGATTGCACTCCAGATATTAGCCACACTGAACAGCTGTCAGTTGTGATCTGGATTGTGTCTACAGAGAAGCCCTCTATTAAGGAGTATTTTATGGGTTTTTGAAAGATGACAAATCCATAGGAAACATTTCGCAGCCTTGATTTTAAAGAGGCTAAGAGCTGAAAATTCCCTTGAGGGAGTGCAGAAGTCAGTCAATGACAATGCAACATGGGGGAAAAAGGACATTAAGCCAGGCTCCTAGAACTGAATCCTAGAGGCTCTCTTGTCTCTGTGGAGCTCATGCACTGCATTTGGTTGTGGATGATGCTGCAAAGGGTCTATTGATGCCACAAGTTACTTTGGGATTTTGCAAAACTTTACAATTTATTTTCAGCCTCCACTCAGAGATGGGCCATCCTGAAAAACATGCTAACATTACACTGAAGATGTGGTCTGAAACAAGTGTGGGAAGAGTCAAGATCAACAGCGTTGAGCCCCTGAGGTACCAAGCATCTAAGGAGGAGGCTTTGACTGAGGTGAGGTCCAGTCTTTGTCTGAGGAGGTGGAATCATACAGATTCAGCATTTGTACAGTGGTGTGGTATGACATCCTGAACCCAACCCATCACATGGTGAGCAAGCTCATGCAGTCTCCAAATATGCATGTGATGTAGGTCAATCTCCAAAAGACAGAGAGAGGTCTCCACAACTACAGGGCAACAGGCTTTGCATCTGCACAAATGTCAGGCAAGGATATGTGAGGACATAGGATGCAGGAGGCTGTTCTGCAACCGAAAAGACTGAGATCTACAAAGCTGCACTTCTTTACAATCATTTGATAAGCCATTGAGTGATGTCCTAAAGAAGCTGGAGGTAGCATTTTTTAATGTTGTTGTTGATACTGCAGTGTCTTCCATTAAGAGATTCACCACATTGGAAAATGTGGGAGAAATTGGAGTACTGACACATTTTCAGTACATATCTAAGGTCCACTATGTCTCAGGAAAGCCTCACTGGCTCTTGCCATCATCAGCATCAATCATGCAATTGCTGACCAGATTTCATATGATGACATTATTGATGACCTTTGCATCAAGGAAGGCAAGAAAGTCCTGATTTAGATAAATATTTCATATCAGTGTGTGTTGTCAAAGTCAATCATGTTAATTGTGCAATTTAGGAATGCCTTATTTTAATTTTATCTTCCTTTTATACTTATTTAATATAATAAGTTTTATGTAGTCTTATTGTGACTTCTGTGTGTGCTTGTTTTATATTTAATGTTCTATTTCTTCCAATTTATATGTAAGTTATTATGTTTGTTTATATATATATCCAACCTGCTGAATCCAAACACAGGGTCAGGGGTCTGCTGGAGCCAATCCCAGCCAACACAGGGCACAAGGCAGGAACCAATCCTGGGCAGGGTCAAACCCACTGCAAGACACACACAAAAACACACTAGGACCTAGGGAGAACATGCAAACTCTACACAGGGAGGAATCGGGACGTGAACCCGGGTCTCTAACTGCGAGGCAGCAGCATTACAACTGTGCCACTATGCGATATATATATATATATATATATATATATATATATATATATATATATATATATATATATATATATATATATATATATATATATATATATATATATATATATATATATATATATATATATATATATATATATATATATATATATATATATTTCCAATTCCATATTTTGTTATGTTACAGGCTTATTCCAAAATTGTATAAATTCATTTTTTTTTCCTTAGAAATTCTACACACAACACCCCATAATGACAACGTGAAAAAGTTTACTTGAGATTTTTGCAAATTTATTAAAAATAAAAAACTGAGAAAGCACATGTACACAGCCTTGCCATGAAGCTCCAAATTGAGCTCAGGTGCATCCTGTTTCCCTGATCATCCTTGATATACAGTATATATATATATGTTTAAATTCAGTGTGATTCCGACAACAGTTTTACAATAAAATATGTTAATGTACAATCCTTTATTTGATTTATGTGTCTGTGTGGGCGGGCGCCAGTTAGGGTGTTCGCCCAGGGCACCAAACAGGCTAGTACCGCCCTGGCTGTGTTATTAGGACTTAGGAATTCATGAGTAAACTGAAAAAAAATGTCAAAAAGTCGTTCCTTACTTCCTTTGTCACTGTTTATTATTTTACCTTTTCTTTGAACATTAACGTTTACCAGGAACAACGTATTTTGACATATCAGCTGAGAGGACTGGCAGATCGCCACTTCCCAGTCTATAAAAATAAAGCACATCGCAAAACAACTACTGAACACCTGAAAATAAGAATGGGAAACCCAATGGACAAGTAAGAGAAACATTTCTGATTTTTTAATTTTCTGTAGTCTGCTTCACCGTTACAAAGATGACAGATTGAATTGAATGGTCACTTATGCTCTGTGTGTTATTTTTGAAGATATAATTTTCTGATGCAAATATTTTCTAGGCTAAATGAAAGTTCGTATTGGAATTGAAAATTAGTGCAAGTAGTGTAGGAGCTGTTGAACATGACGGCACATAAAAATGACACTTTGTAATGCATTTTGAGTGCTTAAGAATGTAACTCTTTTAAAATAACCTGTTGTTGATTGACTACGAGGGTCTCAAAGTTATGGGTGACTGAAGGGGCCCGAGTCGTCTGTTAAATCGTGTGGAGTAGCGGCGTGAACGGCACTTAAAGGGTGTCATTCTGTCTCCTTGCAGATAGCGAGATTTCGTTTATTTACTGAAGCAACAAGTGAGCTTTAAATGTGGGAAGTAGTTGAGACAAACGGGGCTTACTTACGAGGCACTGATGGCACCTTCTGTCCACTGTTCTGTAACGTGGTTGGTGTCATTCGTGATGTGGTGCGATCGTGCAAACATTGAGCTTGGGAGGACAAACGGCATTGTTTTGATTATTTCCAATGCTTCTTTGCGGTAGATGCTCTTTCCGCGAGTGTGAAATTGTCGTTGTGAGACAGAAGAGACTGTCAGGGTGAGGCGCAGCGCCGCGAGTCAGTGCTGCTATGTAAAGACCGCGCGTGAGCAGAAAACAGGTAATCTTCAGCCGGGAGACTAGAGAAAGCAGGAAAACATATATATTTGCAGCTGGAGATCCACAACGGAGAAACATGAATCGCGTATCATAAAGTAGTTTTAATCCTGAGCGTTCAACCCTGCCAGGGTCTTTATCAGAGGATAATTCATCAGAGAATTATCAACAGCTGAGTAATGACCCAACGAGAACTACACTTAACAG